>NC_060243.1:14982298-15285328 GCF_021155785.1 Neodiprion fabricii
CGACCGCCTTATGGGCAAGCTTTTGCAAAAAAACGCTTTGCACCGATTTCGATGCGCGGCGCCCACCCTGCGGGGGGGGGGGGGGGTATTGCTGCATTTGTGTGGTTATGGAATAGAGACCCTACGTTAGGTTGGGTTGCCACGCATTATTCGCGCTGCCACTCGACATCCTGATGATTTGCGATAATTGCGCCCGTCCGGTGTTGAGGCTGTCGGGAGCTAATTGTAAGTGTGGCCTTTGCATTGGCGAATTTAGTCTGTACGTGGCCACGGAGGCTGAGGCTCTATACGCCGACGGGCGCCTGAAACCAGGCACCGTGATACGACAGGGTATGGTTATTTTATCTTATTTGTTACTGAAGTCCTTGTTACCATGAGCCTAATGGTCCATGCATTTAGATGTAGTTAATTATGGTTAATGTTGGTAAATGGTCAACTAATTTCACCGTTCGTTCGTTAGTATCGAGCTGTAGGTACGCGACGAGTCGGTATAGGACCTACGCGGTCCCCCTTGCAGGTTTCCATAAGGTGATAGTTTAACCAATATTTATTTGTTTGTTGCAGAGCCTGAGGGTTAATAATTATGGAGTAGTTTTAAGTTTATTGTGTATATATATATTAGACCCCCTTTTTCTAGTGTAAGTTTCCTTTTGTACTGTAACGCTAAATTCTGTTACCCTCGGATGAGGACTTACCGTTGACACTTTGGCGCGATTCTCTACTTATTCACAATATCAAACTATAACAAAATCAATTAGGTTGGGCGCCAGACGCGTTAGCGTCGATTTTCAAACAATAATACAAAAATAACACAAAACCGTACAAAAAAGATAAATAGAGAACCCGTTGTATGGCTGGCTAGGCTCAGGTACGTTCGCGTACATCCCGGTAGAGTGGCGGTATTCAAGCAGCGCCGGCGCTAGGTATGGGCTAACCGGGCAACCGCCCGGGGCCCTGTTCCCGAGGGGGCCCAAAGACTGAAGAAAATAAGAATTTTTTTCGGAATAAGGTTAACTGCGATAATACATTATCCTGTGTGTGAACATCGAGATGATAGGTGTAAGAAAAAAAATATGAAAAAAAATTATAAAATGAGGTTGAACGATTGGGCCCTTGTAGAAACATTGTACGGCTCACGCTGCTGTACTAGGTTACCGGCGAGCACGGACCGCGCGGGGTGTTGGCTGGACCGACGGCCCCCACCACAATTTGTTCGGCTGCTGCGCATGCGCCAGTTTATAGCTCAAACGTCAAGCTACGTCGTGCGGCGCGGCGTGCCCAGAGATACTATCAGACCACGCTGCTTGTAACTTGTATGGACTGTGGATTCACTGCTACGCTCTGTCTAGCTGAACCGCTGTATTCGCATATTCCATAGGAACTCTTTCAACAACGTGAACATTTCTTGAAAATTTTCTCGCTACCTATTGTTGTTTCTTATTTTTTATTCTCGATGCTCTTTTGAAATTACTAGTAATTTGCAAACTCTCGGATATCGACGAGACATTTATTCAGAAGCTGCCGACGTTCCGGTCAGGCAGCGGCCGATCACGTTTAGGGCACAATCTTTAATATAGGCATTTCTACGGATATTCATATTACTTAACATTAATTAACCGCGTTCAACTTGACTTACATTGCATAAATTACGATTTGATCGAATTTTTCTGAATTTATTTTTGTAATTGTTGGATTGCACAAGTCATAGTCGATAGTCCTTATGAACAAGCCCAAAGACTTATCAGGGTCCCAAAAGCGGAAATTAAAAAAAGCTCGATGTGAAGCGGACAAAAAAAGTGCTGTTTTTTTTCAAGGCTATGTTAAGCGGTTGAGGTCTGATAATGAGGGTGGTGAATCTAGCCAAACCACGGATGATTTAGACCCCGCTTGTCCACCTTCCAAGGCCACCGTAGATTCTGATGGAAATTTGGACGCTCAGTCAGTGAATACCGGAGATATGACGATAGCTACAGATAGAAACAACTTGGCAGAAAAAGTTATAGAAAAAGATTCTACAGTATCAAATATTGATTGGCAAGATCCTGCTAAGTGGCCGAATAACATCAGCGACAGTTCACGCGTAGCATTGGTAAAGCTAGGGCCTACAAAAATAGATCGGAATACAATTTTTCCTTTTGATACAGATCGCCGGCGCTTCACCATAGAAAATTGTTATCGAACCCTGAAGAATGGCGAAAAAATGGAGAGATCCTGGTTAATTTATTCAGAGACTAAGGATTCCGTTTATTGTTTTTGTTGCAAATTGTTCGGCCTCCGCAACATTCCAACCCAATTGCAATCGACCGGATTTAGATCCTGGCGGCACTTGCAAGACAGTTTGAGCTCGCATGAAAAATCCAAAATGCACATTGAATGCATGACAGACTGGAAAGAACTCGAAGTCCGTTTAGATTGTAGAAAAACCATCGATGATGAGAATCAAAATTTAATCCAAAGAGAGGAAACCTATTGGAAACAAGTACTTGAAAGACTCGTTGAAATAATTAAGCATTTAGCTAAGCGGAATATGGCATTTCGAGGTACTGTCGATCGATTATACGAGCCGAATAACGGTAATTTCTTGAGCCAAGTTGAACTGATGGCGAAATTCGATCCTATTTTAAGCGAACATGTACGTCGAGTTCAAAGTGGGGACCTCCAGCGCGTTCACTATTTGGGAAAGGAAACTCAGAACGAATTCATTGACATACTGGGTAATGCAATTTTCAAAGAAATTAGCAGGCGAGTGGTAGCCGCGAAATATTACTCCATAATTTTAGACTGCACCTCCGATATTAGTCATGAAGAACAAATGACTGCCGTTGTTCGATTTGTCACTGTGTCTAAAAACACCGTGGAAATTTGCGAGCATTTCATTGGCTTCGTTGTTGTAGACGATACAACGGGTAAGGGATTGTATGAAACGTTGTTAGATATCTTGAAATCAAACAATCTTGAATTGAATAACTGTCGGGGTCAAGGGTATGACAATGGCAGTAATATGAAAGGTAAAAATAGTGGTGTTCAGGCCAGAATTTTGAAGGATAATAAAAGAGCGTTTTTCGTTTCCTGCAGTTGTCACAACCTCAACCTAGTAGTTTCAGATGCCGGACATTCGTCCGTCACAGCTGAACTATTCTTTGGTGTTCTTCAAAGGCTATTCGCAGTCTTCGCTGCTTCAACCCAGAGGTGGCAAATATTGAAGGAGCATGTTAATATCAGTGTGAAATCATTGCCTAAAACTCGCTGGGAAGGGAAAATAAATGCTGTAAAAACTGTGAGGTTCCAAGTAGCAGAAATCAGAGATGCGTTGCAGGAACTTTGTCGAATGTCGCAAGGTAAAGATGCAAAGCTGAGATCGGAACTGAGAGGCCTATGTTTCGAAATTGAGTCATTGTCTTTTCTGATTAGATTGGTAGTATGGTATGATGTACTGCAAGTGATCAACAAAATCAGTAAAGCTTTACAATGTCCGAAAGTTGATTTGCATACTGCGATGAACATGATTGATGGTGCTCTTCTTCAATTACAAACTTTTCGAGAATCCGGTTTCGAAACTTGCATAGCCACCGCTAAAAAAATGGCTGAGAAGTTAGATATTTCACAAACTTTACCCGAATCACGTACCCCACGAACAAGACGATTCTTTGATTATGAGTCTCAGCACGACGAACGACCTAGCGATCCGATGAAAAGGTTAGAAATTGAATTTTTCAACAAATTATGCGATATAGCGATATCAAGCCTACGCGAACGTTTCGAAATGACCCAAAACGTTTGTGAACCATTTAGTATCATCCGAAACTCGGATAACTTTATGAGATTGGACAGAACCCAAATTTTGACTAAGTCCAAGGCTTTAGAAAATTATCTGACTGGTGAAGACGAGAACAGTGACATTGATGGTCGGGAGCTTGCCGAAGAACTGGAATCTTTAAAAGCTTACTTCGTAGCCGCTGGAATGACCGACTTGAGTGCACTCGTTATGATATCGCACATTATTGATAAAGGTCTGGATGAGATATATCCAAATTTCACTGTGACCTTAAGAATTTTCTTAACATTACCAGTAACCTCCGCGTCGGGTGAAAGGACCTTCTCAAAGCTAAAGCTCATCAAAACTTACCTGCGATCCACTATGTGCCAAGATCGACTGAATGGTTTAGCTGCGATGTCAATTGAGCATGGAATTTGCAACGAGTTGAATTTCAGCGATATTATAGCATCTTTTGCGAACAAAAAATCTCGCAAAGTCCCACTTTAAGACTTCAGTGGTCCAAAAATTTCTGATAAGGGGCCCGATTTTCAAGGCTCGCCCGGGACCAGCCGTGGGCTAGCGCCGGCACTGGCCAAAACACGAGTCGAACCATGTGGCAGTTAGTTAGAAAAACTCTATTTTCATAAGAATAAATAGTTCAAGGGTTTATGTCTGAAACCTTATTTCTTTTTTTCTTTCCGATCAGTGTTATCTATTGATAACACAACACTTATCCCAACTTCTGGTTGTCCCCGGATGTAAAAGCGAAGCCGAACCAGTTTATTCCTTGCCGCTCGGGAATAAACGACGTTCACGGACGTAACAACGTGTTGGATATTTCTATATTTTTTTTGAAACTGAGTGCACCTCAATTGTTGAGAAAAATCACTTTTCATTTTACGAACAAAAACCATATAAACTAGTGTTATTATTTTGTATGTTTCACAGTCACTTAGACCATTCCTACCATATCATCAACCCGTTGGAACAGAAAGACGTTTCACTTAGGCAAGATAATGTCGAAATACTAGAAGACTTGGCCTCTGAAAGAAGCAGCTGCTCATTGTAAAGTACAGAACTCAAAGTAAATGATGAATATTACAGGCAAAATAATAACTGTGAAGAGAGAGAACCATAACTTGTAGAGAAAAATGGCATAAATTTATTGAAAAATGACGTTGATATATTTTATTACTTAACAGAATTGCCTTGAAGATCTATGACCGTATCTGTATTATTTAAAAAGTTAGAAGTCATAAAAGTTCCCAAAACATCGAAAAAAACATCAGTTTTTATAAACAAATGCTCATAACAACAGATTAGCACTAACATTTCGTGTCTGTGATAGTTTAAGAGTTATATTAGTTTTTTAGTAGACAAATAAAGCAGCCGCTGCAACTTTTGTAGCACGTGTTTTTTAAAACTAAAATAAAAAATTGAACAAAATTTTTTTCTATACTTTGTTATATATGGTTGTTTTTGTAATTTTTATAAGTTTGAGAAGAAAAATATAACAAAGTTGAAAATTTATTTATAACAGATTGATAAGTTAATAAGCAATGGAATTGTTGATAAAAAAAATTTTTTTTTGTTACTTTATAGAGGACTGTCAATTATGATTTTTAGATAAAAAATAACTTCTTAACTAATTATTTAAAAAATAGAAATATAAAAAAACGATTATAAACAAGTAAAAATTTTTGTTAGGGAAAAATTTTTTTTTTCAAAACTCATAATATTTATAATACACTTCTCGCAAAAATTAAGGGAACAGCAAAATTTTCGAAATTTTTTGGTGATTTTCAACAGGCTGTATTTCAGTGAAAAATGGTCGTACAAGAAATAAAAAAACAAAGCTTTTGAAGCTTGAAGACGCTAGTTTTTGAATTTTTTGGTTAAAAATTTTTCGAATCACTATTAGCCATGCAATCCTTGGATAAAGCACGAAGAAAAAATTTTCAAAATTTTTTACATTTTTTTTTCGCTCTACGGGCATGGAAAAATTTTCATTCTGTTAGCGCACTCATCTTCCGAAACTTCGAACTTTAGAACAGCTAAACAAGTGAATAACACTAAAAACCCACATCTCGAAATTCAGTTAACGAACGTATTATTTTTAATAAACGTGTATTCTGAATTAAAGTGTGTATGTAGAGCGAATTATTTCAAGTCACCCATAGTGATAGTTGGCACGACCCACAACAAGTTCCAGATCGAAACAGGCTGCTCTCGACGTTTGTCCCAGATCGTAACATTCCGACGAATCTTTACGTTTTCAAACTAGTCTAGTCGATAAGCTCAAAATGGTCTAAAATAGAGATACTGCTCCTAAAATTATGTGCGATAGCTCATTGGATTCGGAATGACGCCTAGACAAAGGTGCTAAAAAAGTTTATCAGCACACAAAAAATTGCAAAAGTTATAACCAATTAAAGATGAAAAAAAAAAGGCATTTCGTTTTTCGCCAATATCTCATAGACTATTAATAGTTCTGAAATTTTAAAAAAAGATTCTTAAAGAAGAGGAAATTTCCAATAAAAATTAAGAGAACAAGGTCCCTTAAGAAACAAAAACCTTGTTCCCTTGATTTTTTCAAAATTTCAATCAATCGGTCCAGGAAAACCGCTGAACCGATCGATCTACCGATTTACAGGGACCTTTGGGGTACATTAGGCTGTAAAATTTTCTTCTAACCTAAGCTTTCCCCCCAATATTGACGAAGATACAGTCGATTATCCAAAAAAAAAGCAAAATGGCATTTTTTTGCTTTTTTTTCACGTTAACGCTACAGGTGGAAAAAAAATTTTTTTGACCTCAACCTTGACAGATTTTTGTAGGAAATTTTCTGCAGAAAAAGAAACTGCCCTTCGGCTCGCTGTACGACCAGTAGTTCCAGAGATATCGGCAGTTGAGTGAAAAAGGATCCTTTGGCATTCAAAATTCGATATCTCGAAGACAAATGGTCGTATCGAGGTTTAAAAAAAAGCATCTTTAAGCTGAATAAACAGGCTATGCGACCAATGCATTGGTTTAGCTCGGAAAAATTTTTCCATGCCCGTAGAGCGTAAAAAAAAAATGTAAAAAATTTTGAAAATATTTTCTTCGTGCTTTATCCAAGGATTGCATGGCTAATAGTGATTCGAAAAATTTTTAACCAAAAAATTCAAAAACTAGAGTCTTCAAGCTTCAAAAGCTTTGTTTTTTTATTTCTTGTACGACCATTTTTCACTGAAATACAACCTGTTGAAAATCACCAAAAAATTTCGAAAATTTTGCTGTTCCGTTAATTTTTGCGAGAAGTGTATAATAAAGTTGTGAAAAAAAATTTTGAATCAATTAATAAATAAAAAAAAAAAATCAATTAATATCTTGTATTAATAAAAAAACGATAATATCATGATTAGGAAAAAAAAAATTTTTTTTAACAGTATTACTTGGATTGTTCAGTTTTTGTTCGAGTACAAAAATTATTACAAACAAAGTATGAATATTTCTTCAACTTTTATGGCGTGATATTGTTGACTATGTATATAAGAAAGGCTCCACGAAGCGAAATATTTTGTGACAATTATTTAAACATTTTTTTTCATTTACAATGAAGACGAAAGTTCGAGAAAATTTTGTTACTTAACAATCGTTTAACTTGTTGAAATATTATCTTCAAGTAAAATTTCCAACGGGGATAAATTTTTTGAAGTGTTCAAAACACACCATCATTTTAACAAATTTTAAATAAAAATTCAATACCCTAAAAAAATTAATCAATGTGTCGTACTCGCTTTTGACGCCGCGTGCGCGACCTAAAAACGAAGCGCGGAGACCCATTTTCAGCGTTAAATTAAAATTATAAACAATGGAGATAGAGTACCGAGAGCTAGAGTTTTTTTATTGGAAATTTCCTCTTCTTTAAGAATCTTTTTTTAAAATTTCAGAACTATTAATAGTCTATGAGATATTGGCGAAAAACGAAATGCCTTTTTTTTTTCATCTTTAATTGGTTATAACTTTTGCAATTTTTTGTGTGCTGATAAACTTTTTTAGCACCTTTGTCTAGGCGTCATTCCGAATCCAATGAGCTATCGCACATAATTTTAGGAGCAGTATCTCTATTTTAGACCATTTTGAGCTTATCGACTAGACTAGTTTGAAAACGTAAAGATTCGTCGGAATGTTACGATCTGGGACAAACGTCGAGAGCAGCCTGTTTCGATCTGGAACTTGTTGTGGGTCGTGCCAACTATCACTATGGGTGACTTGAAATAATTCGCTCTACATACACACTTTAATTCAGAATACACGTTTATTAAAAATAATACGTTCGTTAACTGAATTTCGAGATGTGGGTTTTTAGTGTTATTCACTTGTTTAGCTGTTCTAAAGTTCGAAGTTTCGGAAGATGAGTGCTCTAACAGAATGATCTATAAGGTTTTCTATTTTTGAGGTGTGTAATGGTCTGTCGTCTAAACTGGTTCTGTCGTTTTTGATGTCTCAAGTGATTCTAATTTGCAACTGTCTAATTCGAAAAGGATATTGAATAGTGGGAGGTCTGGAAGAGACTCCTGATTGGTTTTTGGATACGTCACTGCAAGACAATTGGTCTTGAAGAGGCCAATCGGTGCAATGCTGACAAGAGAGTTAATTGCAAGAATGCAAATTTGAATTCTAAGAATGATACCGTGTGAACTGCTCGTCTTGTCTTCTCTCACGTTCCTTAAGGGATCTCAGTGTGACACTCCGAAAAATCACTGATTTTTGCGAATTTTTTTTTTAATGTTCACATGAACTAATCGGTCCGGTTTTTTTTTCCATAAATAAGTACGTTTATGAAGAATACAAAATGATTTTTTAAAGTTTATTTATTGAGTGCATCATTGTTGTATAAATTGTTGTAATTTCACGTGAAAAAAAAGGTGCTGCACGGTTTCCACGATGACGGCCGCAATTTTGATCTGAAAAAAAAATTTCAAAAAGATTATTGATCTGTAGGAAAGTCGCTATCGCGCTATGGAGGGTTTTTTTTTTTTTTTTAAATTTGACAAAATGGCGGCGGTTTGAACAAAAAGTGTCGAATGTGGCCCTTTTTTTCGACAGTTTTTCGTAAAAAAAATAGGAAGTTTTCAAAAAAAAAAAAAAAAGCTTCCATAGCGCGATAAAGAATGAGGTTTAAAATGTTCTCCCGAAATTGGAACTAGATATCTTTAAAACTCTTCCTTTGAGAGTGGAAACCGTTTTGAAAAACACCATTCTGAGAAAAACGCGTTTAAAGATTGAAGTTGGAAAAGTTTATATAAATCGTTTACTTACGATCAATCGGCGATGCCAGGTCTTGATTTTTTTCTTGGGGGTTTCTCTCGTACGTCTATCCGTGGTGGATGTCAAAAACGAACTGAAATGCTTGGACAGTTTATTCTGCAAGGTTATAGAACCTAAGCACCTTAGTACTCGCGCAGGTAGAAAACCCGTTCCATTTCTACAAGAAACGCTGTAGCGACCGTAATAATTTGAATTTCGATTTAAAAATTTGAGAGAATGTTTAGAACAGTGTATACTATACGATAATGCAAAAAAAAAAACAATTTTTTGAAAATTTCACACTGAGACGATCCCTTAAGTTTGGTCAGTGAGAGTTCGCGAGTCTAAGTTGAAATTGAGGATATAAAATAAAGAAATGAAAATATTATATGAACGATTGTTGGTCCGTGACCATTACACACCAAGATGATAACTAAATCTATATCTATATGGTTCTTAAAGGCTATGGTATGAGCATGTGTGCTCTCTTATGATAATTGCACGCCGGTAAGTTACGATACAGAGAGGGTGCAGCCGTAATTATCGGCTGGGACGTAACAGGAATAAGAAAAAGCAATTTTCGACCGAAACCAATCCTTTTCTTATATCACCGAAGGTGTTGAAAACTAAAAAGTTATTCAATATTTGAACTTCTAACCACTCGAACTTATTACTTACAGTTTATATTGCGATGAGGGTATGGAAAAGGAGAACCGGACAAACATTGAGGGATACCAAAAATAGTATACTCGTCAGAAAGTAGTTTTTTAATTTACAGACGCAATTTCATTGTCATGGTCTGAAGTGCTTCATTTTTTTTTTTTTTTTTTAATTAATTGAATATCATCAAATTGAGTTTTGAAATCTGTCATTTCGTTACTCCGAAGTAATAACTGAATGAAATTATATGGTGTTAGAAATGTATTCAAATATTCGTGGCAGACGCCATATTGTATCGTAACTATAGAAACGTTTTTCTTCTTGCTGAAGCTTTTATTATAACAACATGCATTCTTTATAATAAAGGCAAGTATATCCAACGTTAATTTAGCAATCTGCTAGTTTTATTATACCTGTGCCAACATATGGGAGGCAGAGGTAAAATGCCCAGTGTGGAATAAAAGTCCACGTTGAAATACTGACCTCAGTTTTATGCTAATTTGAAAACTTATTACATATTTTTGTTTTACGAATAAAACCATGAACTATATTAATGATAATAATAATAAAGTAAGCAACGCCATGTCATGTCAACTTAATCAGTCAATTCAATTAATGCATGTATGTATGGGAGATTCTATTCTACCCCACATTTCTAATTTTTTTCGAGCAATGTTCCTGTCATTTTAGGAACGATGAGTTCTTTTTTAGGCAAATTGAAGCGGAATATCACTCGTACAAGTATAATCGATATTTTATAATATTATATTAAGGTCGGGATTTAACTATGGCCTCCCCTTTATATTAGCGTAATTCATGACTTGGGAAAATCTGAATTTGCAGGTGAATTATTTTAACGCTCTTTTTATTGACTTAATTCTAAATGAATTTTTTTTTTTTACCTAAATCGCCAGTTATAAACCAAAATGCTTAAGTTATTTCTTGTATGACAGCTTCGACAGCTTCTACAAACGACGAACATACTTTATACGGTCCTGGCGATATCTTGTTTTCGTCTCCCTCCCTGTATTTTCCAGTCTGCACAAGGATTCCTCTCATGCCAAGTGCTTGGGCTCCAGCGATATCGTCTCTCACATCCTTACATTGAAATTGATATCCATGACACATCGTTGTTAACCAATATTAGAACAAAGTCATGTACTGTATAAAACCTACATCGCCTATCATAACTGCTTCCTCTGGCCTTGCAGTTCCTAAGGCTGCTTTGAAAAATTCAGCCGTAGGTTTACCAACTACCTCGGCCTTCACATTTGAGGAATACTCCAAGCCTTTTATAAACGGTCCAGGTCCTAATGCCAGGCCATCTTCATGCTTGTAGTATCGTCCTTCATGGATAGCTATCAATGATGCACCTTCTAAAAGAAGTCTGCAGCATTCACGAAGTGATTTAAATAAATTTTGATACACATACAAATTTTTTTTTCATTCAGTAGACTCTCCATAACTTCTCGTCTTCAGGACTTTCGAAGTGATGTCTTGCCTTCGGCTGGCTACACAATATTAATTTTTAAATACCAGGAGTTTTCCCAGTTTTCCTAGCTAAGATCTCCAGTCTTTCCTAACTTCTCCGCAATAGCAAATAAACCTTTTTTTTGTCATAGTTTTGAGGTTTGGTCAACTTTATCTGATATCATTGTCTAATATATGTACATACCTCAGAAACAAGCAAGCAACCAGCAACACAAACGATCAATACATTTTGAGTCTCAACCATATTGATACTAGGAAGACCATACTATACATCATGGGATCCGCGATATTTACCAATGGTTTTCCTGCTATGATTTATTCCTGTATCTTCCTAATTCTATCATCACAAATAAGATGTCTAATGAATTATGTACTTTCTTTTCTGATTTCAAATAAATATCATGAAAACAAAATTTTTTGATACATATTTCTAAATAACTCAAAAACCACTCGCACTAAGTAAAACACTTCTGAAAGGTACGAAAAATAGTTCAATTGGTATGTATTATTGTTTAATCATTCTCTTTAAAACTTTTTATATGGTAAGAATTATTGCATTTCACTTGGAAGTTCCTCTATAGTTTACGAGCACCTAACGACATAAGAAGGTATTCGATTTAGCTAATCTAAGATTTCTCTGGAAAAGCTCAAAGGTTAAAAAATGATCACTTATATATTATCAAAACCTGATACAAAGTTACAGAGTGAAATGAGTAGTAAGGATTTCGTTCATTCTAGTTTCAAGTAGCATGACTGTAATGCATCAAAAAAACTTCCACAAATCTAGCTTTAAATAAAGTGCCAAAAACTCAGAACTAACCTTAGTAGTCGAATCGAAGTGTTTGACCTATTTTCGAAATTTTCTGACTTTTCCATACCCCAACTCAAATTCCTTGATTTTTCCTGTATTTTTTGAACGCGCACCAACATATATTTTTAGAAACTGCAACATTTAAGGTGTTTTCATGAGTTGCTTACGCAAAATTGTTTCTTATGTCACCCTTGGCTTTAAGATTCTGCTATAGGCATGTGGTAGTAAAAGATCTTTGCAAGTTGTGAAGAGTCAACTTCAATAATTGTAGATGCTGGCTTAGGGAAACTGACCTGAAAGCTTTGTTTAATTCATGGTAATGAAATTTGGAAGGTGCCAATCCAACAACCACAGCATTTTGTCGGCTGTCTTTGACAAGGTCTGTAAAATCTTCCATTGCTGCATCATCAATTAACAACAGGGGACTTAGTTGACGAGATATTAATACTTGTCTAACTGCGTTGAGCGAACTGAAGATTTCGTCTTTATCGATCTCAAACCCAATTTTATTTAGACGAGCATGCAAGTATCTCATTGACTCCTTTGATGTGTTGGTGACAAATTTTATGGATGCATTGGTATTCCGGAGCCTGCAAGTAATTGTAACAGAATAACGAAGTTATGACTAACAATAGTCCAGTGCATACAGTATTAACAACAAATAGACATCATGTTCCCAGAGAATTCTATGAAATAGACCAGGCAGGCTCACAACAGTAACAAATAGCAACATTCAATGCAAGACGCAATATCGCTACAAGTAGCTCCAAGTTCACACACTCATAAATGCTCAAAGTATGCTAATTAATCGAGAATTTAAACATAAGCTTGGAGGACCTTTCTAAAGCTTCCACAGCTCCTGGCACGACGTCATTGCCTACGTGAAGTGTTCCACTGAGGTCTATCAGAACTGTCCTTATTCTTTGCGTCATATTTTATTTTTTTTCTGATCGGTATATACTTCCAGCTTTATAAAAATGAAAACGTTGATTTCAGAATTGAAAAAATGCAAAAAATAGCAAAAGAATGAACTGCTGAGCTGTGAAGTACAAGCCACGGCACAGACCAAAGTATCGTACAAAGAGTAGAATCCGACTGTATACAGTGAGAAGGTCCTCTACATACACTGCGAGCACTGTTTAGTGCTCTTACTGGGGAGATATTCGTTCCGTTTGTAACATCCGACCGGAACGTCCGTATGTTTTATCGACTATTATTACTGCATGTTACTTTTATCAACCAACCAAACTCGAAGTACGAGAATCTTGTAACCATAAGAAATTAAAACAACTGTCTAACTATTTGGAATATCCCTAGATGAAAATAACTATGAAATTCACTAGCCAAGGCTTAAAAACCATGTTACGATATCTTCGTACTACAGAGAACTATAATACTATTATGCGTTATTATATATCACTATCATATTAACACTATAATTAACTAACATAATTATACCCAATTATTATATAGCACTCAACAATGCCATTTGTGCATTCGGAGGTGAGAGCTATACTATAAGCAACATACGCTTTACTATATAGCCCGGAGTATAGAAGACTGTAAAACCATAGATAAATGCATAACCAATATAATGTAAAGATAGCACTGCTGCAACCCATAAAACCAGAGGCTGCAAAACCATCAAACCGTGAATGCTAATTACCCAGCATGAACTATACCTTCTTCCGCAAGGCCGTATTGTAGGCAACACGCGCAACGTTTTGAAGGCAATGCAGATCTCCAATGTGGAGCCATACAGAGCTTCACCTAAAGAATACATTAGGGAACTTACCGACGAAACGAAAACGTTCTAGAAGCTTCCAAGCCGATTTATATCAATATAAGAATTAACATTTACAGAAGGGAGTTATATACAAAAAGCACACATGTAAACCTGCTCTAAAGTCATGAATTATCGAATTACTAAATACTCTAAATCTGTTAAGATAGTTATAACACAAACAGCTAAGGATATTCGCAGCAGCGCGATTCTAATAATGTTAAGCAAATAACAAACTATGTTTTATAAACAATCGCTATTGTACTCCAGGTTAATAACGACAGTAGTCGACTATAATACATATGTAATTCTATATAGAAACAGGTATAAAACTAACAAACGACAGGTAACCAAAATGAAATATGGGCTTTGTAACGAGCAAGATAGCAAAAACATTAAGAGGTAGACAGGAAGAAGTTAAGTTCCTGAGGGGGGCCAGAAAGGGGGCTGGCGCCTCAACGAAAAGCTCACGCAGTTCGGAGAACTACGGAACAAAGTCCACGCACCTACACCACCGCACCGAGCAACGTTATACCATACAAGACTCCATAATATATTATACCATACGTAAAAACCTACAATATAGTAATAGCTAATGGACTAAGATAACAGGGGTGCATGCGCGAGGATGTCGTGCCCTAATTAGTTCCTAGAAAAAGGAGGGAGGTGCGCAGAGGCGACCAAAAAACTAAAGACGGGGATCGTTCTGCGCAACGATCGACATCTATAAAAACGGCGACCGATCACTCGATCGTCCTCTTAGTTTCTACCTCCAGATTCGTCATCTAGTTCCGGTACAGTCTCGCGGAAAAATCCTTTAGCTTTTTGCATTAAGACTTTCATACAACGTTACTCTGCCCAAAAGTCCAGCGAGCTTAAACTCCATTGTGTCATATTAAGTTTAAGATCTTACACTGTGTAACTCCGTTTTTGTGACTTTTAAATATCGAACTTATAAAATAAACCAAAGTTAATAAAAGTATCCAATGTGACGTGGTATTTCGTACCCCGTCACTTTATTTAATTATCGCATTCCCCTAGGTACAAATATCGCTAAAAATAACGAAAGCACGTCTGAGGCCAATACTCCAAAAATGAACGACTAATTATCTTTAAGTTGATTTCCCTTTACTAAGCTAATTGTATGCTATTTTCTAATTCTGTAATGCTCTTCGAGAACCATCCGCGAGACCTTCACGTCAAGATACCAGGACACTGCCTGACAGGGGTCACGTACCAGCTCAACATCAACACCACCGACTACAGACGAACGAATACCGCTGAAACCACTCCCGATGGATGCCTATCTAGTTGTCGAAAAGGGTCGTGCGTGATGCACAACAGCACCTCCAACTATTTGAGACTTATCGGCCAGGAGCCGAACCACGAACGAATGCTTCTACCGCTCGGATGCATCGTCAGGCGGCGTACAGGGCTGTGCGTCAAAAACACAACGAAGCCTCCCGTCGACGATACTTATCGGCCTGGAGCTGAACCGACCCTAACATCTACTAAGTCGTTGACTATCCAATAGAAGACGGTTTTCTCTTAACGAACCGTCTTATCGAAGGACTGCGGCGTGGAATAGGCTAATGATATGCTGACCACGTGGATCTGGTGGATCTAGTGTGGGGATCCGGGTTGAGGGCCATCACCACCAGATCGTTCCGGCATGAGGGCTTCCATGAGCGAGGGCCGGGATGCAGCGCCGACGAAATAGCTACAACGGGGAGTACCAGTAAAGCAAGGAGTGAGTTACAGTCGGTCGCAAGTCCAGGAGACCGGTGACGTAACATTGCCGCACACCTCAATATCGCAATACCTGAGCAGTACGACCCCCCCCCCCCCCCCCTCTCACCAACGATACCGCATAGCTGAAGGAAAACATCTCTAACCACCTTCCGACGTCCCGATACCTCGATACCTGTCGTCGAGGGAAAAGAAAAACAAGCGGCGAGGGATTATCGCCACCTATCCGTGGACCAGGCCACGCTACCTGCTGATCCAATTAAAATACCGCAAATTTTGGGAAGAATCACGTGACAGCAGCTCGACGAAAATCAGGATCATCGCTAATCTCGTCACACTCTACGTTCAGTTACCAAACATAGCAGACGTGCCTTTTGTAACTCGACTTCCAGTTTCGTACTAGCGCCTTTATTAATCCGACCTTCAGCTTTGTTAATTGTACCAGTGTTCCCATTATCGCTTTGATTACCGCTATCGCATCGTTTTCTCTCGCACCTGTTAGATCTTCTTTTACGTAAGTGAGGTTCCTTTTCTATTTTGTGAAGCCACGAGATTACTTGCAATATATCGTACCTTTACCTTTAACCCTTTCTCTCTTTACCTTGCAGTTGGTCTGCTTGAGCCAATTGGGCTCGTATCTTTTCTCTTTATCTTGCAGTTGGTCTGCTTGAGCCACCTGGGCTCGTACCTTATTCTCTCGTATCTCTTATCTTGTCCCTTTCTCTGTCTTATTGCAAGTAACTTCGCGACTGATTGACTATTGCTTACGCATTGGAGTGACTACTGTTTATCTTATTATCTTTCTCTTTTAGAATATTTGAATGTCTAATATCGCTGTCTAGCAGCGCGTTCCGTTAAAGGATCAATTTTTATCTTAGCTATTGAGCATTGCTATTTTGTTATATTTTCTCTGATTAATTTCTATCTGTCTCTTTACCTATTATCGTTGATTATTGTATCTTAGTGAGAGTACCGCGAGAGCGATCTTATATCGCTGCGCGGTCCCGTTCGTCGTTCATTTGACATTGGAGTATTGTGCCGTATCGCATAACATCTTTTTCACTATTTTCTTCGCTAATATCGCTGATCGTAGTTGTCCGTAGTCTATTTGGTTTGCCGTACGTTGCCTATTAATTATCTTGAATATTGTTTGTCTTATCTTGAATTGCCTTTTATCGTACCGAATATTATCTATCTTTCTCTCGCACTTACCGCAAACTATAGACTACGTATTATCTTTTATTCTCTATATTTTATAATAATTTTCTATTTGACCTGTCGCTTGAATCTACCTTGTAATTCATAATTCCTTGTCTGCCTATTTCTGATTATTCTGGTAATGTGATAACTATTTCAATTGTTGTATTTCGCATGTGTTATAATCGCTTCTCACATTTTATGATTTATTTGCTTACCGCTTAATTTAAGTACAGTGTATCTCTTCTGCTCTGCCTATCTATCGTAAAACCGTGTTAATCATTACCTTTAATATCGCGAGCTTGCTCATATTTCCCGCTTATTCGGAAAACGTTCCGTTAATTGTTAACTCTCTGGCTTAACCCTTCTCTGGCTGTAACTATTGTTAATTATCGCATTTATCGTACTTGCATCGCCAACTCTTCAGCTACTTGCTTGTCAGTAAACTTATCGCTTCTTGTTTAATATATTTGATATTATTCCTGCTTCACCTGTTTCTTATTTTATCTATTGGATTCGACTCCGCCCCTCTACCATTATCTTGTCTCTCTGAGCGAACTGTGCAAAACCGTCGTAGAACCTGACCTTACCTTCATCTATTACCTTTACCTTTACCTTTGTCTTTTTCTCTGATTATCTATTGTTGACGCATGTGCGTCTGGCGCCCAACAATTGTATCTTTCTCCCTTAGTATCTCTCTCTATATAATTATTTAGGTTAGCGACTGCGCCGTAGGGTAACCAATTATCGTTATATCGTTCTTACCCTCAAACTTATAAAAATATTGGTTACACCAAATATATTAGAGTCAGTTATTCCGCTAAAACCTCTCACCAATCTACGCTACAAGTCATCGCATCCAGAATACTCTCAAAAAGGTAAGCCAAATTAAATCTTTTATCCAACAATTTCTCCCTCTTCGGTTCGTTCGATTAGAGCGACAGAATGCCCGTTGTCCGGTGTATTTCAATACTTAATCGGTAATTGGTGACCCAAACTACTGATGTGAGTCTAGCTGTAGCTGCGTGTGAATGTTTCCGGTGTCTAACATCTGGAGATTTCCACTAGGTACCGTTCCGACATCACACGTTATTGACTGACAGTATTGGGAAATCATCCACTCAGATACGCTACCTGACGGATCAAATATAAACTACTCTGTGCAGGTCAAGCTTAAACTGCTGATACCAAATATAATATGTGAGAAATGTAGTTTAAAAGTGTTAAACTTTTTTTTAAATATTAAGTAATCAATTATTATCTATAAGCTTAGTTATTACTTAAAAACATCTTAAATTTCAATATTTGATCAAAAAATTTAATCATGGAGTTTCCACCACGAGAAAATAAAAATAAAACTTTCTGCTGCGTGTATGGGTGTAATAGCAAGTCTAGTAAGAACAATACAGTTCGATTTTACACTTTTCCTTCGGCAAATTCTAGTTTTGTAGTAGTCAAAAATAAATTTGGTGAAGATGAAGTTATTGATCGTCGATTAGCTTGGATAAAAGCATTGAAAATTGGGAATGAGGTTACACAGTCAAAAAAAGTGTTTTCATTACATTTTACAAAAAATGACTTCATACCAACATGTAAGTAATTACCTATAGAATTTCATTTCATAATTATTTGTTTATCATCAATATGAAATGAAATTTTTTGTAGTGTAATATTTGTCAAAAAAAATAAAAAACAATAAACATTAAATTTTATTTTTCTTTGAAGCCAATGTTGCGATATTGCACCCACAATCTCATGCGGTGGATCTTTGAAACGAGAAGTTTTGAGACAGAATGCAATTATTTTATACTCATTATCACAACTAGTATCTGATTGCTGTAGGCCACATTTCATTAGATGTCCCGCATCAAGTATATCTTCACCACCAATAAAATTTTTCTGACGAGGCTGAGTATTTGCAAACTCAGAAATTTCTTGTACTGAAATTTTCATATTTTATTGAATTTTTTTTGAAAATTCGAGTTTAATAACTGTAAATAAATACACGCTTTCACATAAGAACACGAAAGCTGATTTAAAAATGCGTTTTAGAATAGTTACTGCTTCTGCCGCAAGGAGAAGCCACGCCCCCGGCAGATTTCCCATAGTAACCAGTATAGCCAACTATAAAGGAACGGCTTCGCAGTATACTAAATGACCTCACACCTTACGGTGCTCGCAGTGTATATCAGAACATACCCTCTCTCTCTCTCTCTCTCTCTTTCTCTCTCTCTCTCTCTCCCGCTAATTCTTGGATGTAGTGTACCATCCGACCGGAACGTCCGTATATTTTATCGACTATTATTATTGCATGTCACTTTTATCAACCAACAAAACTCGACGTACGAGAATCTTGTAACTATAAGGTATTAAAACAAATGTCTAACTATTTGGAATATCCCTAGATAGAAATAACTATGAAGTTCACTAATCAAGGCTTAAAAACCATGTTACGAGATGTAGTTCGCACTACAAAGAGCCATAATATTATTATACGTTATTATGTATCTTTATCATAATAACACTATGATCAACTAACACCATTATAT
This sequence comes from Neodiprion fabricii, assembly GCF_021155785.1. Lineage (NCBI taxonomy): Eukaryota > Metazoa > Arthropoda > Insecta > Hymenoptera > Diprionidae > Neodiprion > Neodiprion fabricii. The sequence goes on from NC_060243.1 coordinate 15,001,588, forward strand.
CTAATTATTATTATGTAATTATTATGTAACACTCGATAATGCCATTTGCGCATTTTGAGCTGAGACCTACACTATATGCAACTTACGCTATACCGTGTAGTCTGGAGAGTAGAAGACTGTCAAACCATAGATAAATGTATAACCAATATGATGTAAAGATGGATGCACTGCTGCAATAATCCATAACACCAGAGACTGCAAAACATTCAAAACCGTGAATACCAAATATCCGTCATGAATTATACTTTCCACCGTAACGCCGTATTGTAGGCAACGCGTGCAGCGTTTTGAAGGTAATGCAGATCTCCAATGTGGAGCCATACAGAGCCCATCTGGAGAACATATTAGGGAGCTTAACGATTGTAGATGAATCGACTCATGGGATGATCTTTTAAAGCGAAACAACCAAACAGAATTACAATTAATGTATCAATACAGCAATAATCAACGCTTTTAGGTTAAGAAGGCTTATACCAGTTTTGAGGTAAAACGTAAGAAAACGTACACCTAGCTCCTTACAGGTATTGTACGACACCAAGGAATAAACTCAAAGATGTATACGTGACAGCACCCAGTAACAGGCAACCAATAAACATAAGAAAAACGTTCCAACACCTTCCAAGCCGATCTATATCAATATAAGAATTAACAATTACAGAAGAGAATTATACAAAGGCACATATGTAAACCTGTTCCAAAACTACGAATTATCAAATTGTTAAATACTCTAAATCTGTAAAGATTGTTATACCACAAACACCTAAGAATATTCGCATCAGCGCAATTCTAATAATATTAAGTAATTAGAAACTATGTTTCATAAATAATCACTATTGCACTCCAGGTGAATAACCATAGTAATCAATTATAATACACATGTAATTCTATACGCTATAAAACTAACAAAACAACAAGTAACCGATATGGTAATCTTAATATATCGACTTTCTAACGAACGGGATAGTAAGAACATTTAAGAAGTAAACTACGACTAGGACTCAGCGCATCGTGACTCCGAAAAATGCACACAGCACTAACGTCCTCGACATATGACATCACGAAACATGGGTCACCTCTAGCGCACGTGCACTGTGATCACCGTATTAGGAATTAGCAGCTAAAATCGGCCCAGGTCCTAACGCCCACGAAAAGGGGGAAGAAGCACGATAGTCAAGAGGGCTTGCTGCCCGTACACCAAAGCCCACGCAAATAGGAAGCTGACGGCGCAACTACCCTACACTCACACCACCGCACCAACGCAGCGTTATACCATACATGAAAAAGCTTCCAATATAGTAATAACTAAAGAGCTAAGAGCACGGGCGAACATGCGGCGAAGATGTCGTGCCCTCATTTTAATTTCTAGAAAAGGGGGAAGATGCGCGCCCTCATTTTAATTCCTAGAAAAGGGGGAAGATGCGCAGACAAAGCGCAGTTGACAAAGAGCTAAAGAAGGGGATCGTTAGGCGCAGCGATCGATACCCATAAAAACGGTGACCGATCATCGGATCGTCCTCTTGTTTTTTACCACTAGATTCGTTATCTTGTCCCGGTACAGTCTCGCGGTAAAATCCTTTTGCCTTTTGCATTTAAAATTTTCTTACGAAGTTACTCTGTTCAAAACTCCAGCGAGCGAGCTTTCAGCTTCATTTTTGTCATATCAATTCTAAATCTAACAACTAAGTAACCCCGTTGTTTGTGACTTGAAATAAAGAACTTTCAAAATAAATCCAAGTTAATCAAAGTTTCCAAATATATTAAAATCAGTCATTCCGTTAAATCACCAATCTACGCTACAATTCATCATATCCAGATAATTCTCAAAAGGTAAGCCAATTAATCAAATCTTTTATCCAACAATTACTCATTCCTCGGTTCGTTCGATTAGAGTGATAGAACGACCGTTGTCCGGTTTATTTCAATATTTTATCGGTAATTGGTGACCCAAACTATTGATGTGAATCTAACTGTAGCTGTGTAAAGGATTCCAGTGTCTAACATCTGAAAATTTCCACCGGGTACCGTACCGACGTCAGATAAATTTTTGGTGCATCGGCCGGGAAACCAAACGTTAATCACGAAAAACTCCTTGTGACGCGAGTAGCGACCGACGGACAGCGGAAATTTTCCGCGCTACCGATACGAACTGAAAATCATCCTAATCTCGCTCTATTTAATAGAATAATTCAACAAACCTAAATCTTAATACCCAGTAACTCGCCAAAATTCTAAATCGATGAGTCAGTCAAGAATCTTCTCATCCGTTCTGGAAATTTTCCATTCAAATATTTCTTCAACATCGCACCCATTGATAATCTTGTATCACTGAGATCCCTCGTTTCCATCGAAATACCCTTTCGAACCGAGATTCCAACCCTTAATCGAAACCGCTGACAAATACCCTTTGTTCCCATAACGAATGCTCCCAAAATCGAACAAAATAAACAGAGGAAAACGTGGAACTATAGTGATGCTTTGGAAACAATATACTAAGCCGATTGTACTCAACGACCTGAACGAAATTCTGGACTCTGTGAAGGAGTCTGATCTCAAGAAACCGCACAATTCTAACTATACCATCGGAACTCCTGAAGATATTTGCTATTACCCAGGAGATACAGAAAAACGAATAGAAGAAAAAGATAAGCTGTTTGAGCTCCCAACGCTACCCAGAACGATTAGCGAAGAAGACGCAAAGATTAGAAAAACGGCAAAAATTATATCCATAAAAACGAGTCAAAAATGTTTTTGGAACGAAGTTCCTTATCGCTCGTTCACCGTAGGGGCTAGGCGGAAAAAAACGACACCAAAAAACCGACACTTTTTTTTTTTAATTACTCTCAACGTCCCCGCTGTCAAACCTGTCCTGTCTCTCTTCTGTCTCAACAGTCCTCGGAATTGTCGCTATTATACAAATCCCGAAAAATTAATCTCCAATTTCAACCCAGTTATAAGCAAATAAATCTGCTTGTTCGATCCCAACATTAAATGGGAAAGGAAGACCCTCCTATCGATAAAAAACGCCCAGCCATAGTACATTCTCCGCCTTCAGGCTGACGACTCAGATCACAAGTTAGTACGCAGGGCACCCAATTATTTAAAGGACAATTAGAAAATTTAGAGGAGACGAACGCGTCGGGAAACTCAAGTCTAACCCCCAAATAATCACAAATCTCGAATGAAAATTATAATCCAACAAATGAAAATTCTCCGGAGAACCCGAGAAAAACAGAAAAACCCACTCAAATACTTGTTCAAACGCCTGGGGCCGGATTCTGAACATTAAGTGAGTTCGAGTTAGTGAGTTCTACGGTTTTCCGCTCTCCATACTATTATTATAGTCGATGGTTAATGAACATCACGGTTTGTACAGAGCTTACCAATGTTAATTATTATTACGAAGTGGCACATGCTGTTGATAGAGGGCGATAGCTAAGAAAGGAGAGAAAAATAGATGTTAGTTCTGACCATAGACTTATAATGATAGATTTAGCGCTCCTATAAGAGGCACTGACAGTTACGTATAAAGGACAGAGATATACCGGGAGTACTGCTCTCTCTCTCTTCAATCGGCGTCATGGTGGGAGACAACGGAACAGTGGAAGTCGAACAGCTATAGATATAGGCACATAATTTCGCCTCATTCTCCTCTACCACCTCGATCCCCGCCACAAATATCGCCAGAGAGAGAGAAAGGAGTACTCCCGGCATATTTCTGTCCTTCAAATGTTTGCTTCAAGTGGCTCATAAGAGCGCTCAGTGTATCTTTATAAGTCTAGGGTTCTGACGTTTATTTGTATTAACCATACATAACCTCTTATTCCTTCTCAAATGGTTGGATGTTGAGTATACTGCATACTTCTTATTTTAGAGTTATTTTTCGGATAAGAAGTCTGTTATATATTGCGTGCTCAACGCGAGGTTACGTTAGAAACCGGCACCACAGGCAAAAAAATAATAGAAAATACACGGGGTGCTAGTGGGTGGGCAATTACCACGAGCAGATAGAGAACGATTTATTAGCCGCTAGGTGGCATAGACCGCAAGTTCCTGAGCCATACACTATTCAGGTACGAAGAGTTTGACATCACACTCCAAATTTCCGTTTCCACAAAGACGAACACGAACTCACTTGATGTTCAGAATCCGGCCCCTGATTCGGAAAACCAATCCCAAACACATATTAAAATTCCTCATGAATTTAAAATGGTAAAGGAACCCGCTGTAAGTGCAGGCGTAACAGCCTTACCCGCACCGACTTATTATATTTCAATTGAGGATGCCCTAGAGGCAGTCGCGGTGTTTCACGGTAATCCGTCGCAGGTTAGAAGTTTTGTGCAGGGATGCACGCGAAATGGTCCCGCCTCAAGTCGAATCAAGCCTCGCGCGAATAATTCGTAATAAAATCAAGGGAATAGCTCGACGTGTGATCGAGAACGAACAGTTCGATACCGTAGACGAATTAGGCGCTCGAATAAATGAACTTTATGGACCAGCCAAATCCGTCAATCTGTGTCAGGGTGAACTAAGGAAAATTTTCCAAAGACAAAATGAAGATGTCGTGACGTACGCATCAAGGGTACGCGAAGCGATGGAAAATTTAAGAGAGGCATTTTTGCAGGAACAACGTAAAGACGAGTTCGAAGTTTTTACGCGAAATACTGAAACGGACGGCAAAGCCGCTTTTCTGCGCGGACTAAGACCCGAAATCGATGGAAAAATCCCCACAGTACTCGGTACTCTAAAAGAACTGGTCAACGTGGAGATGAAAGTAGAAATAAAAGAGAAAATCAAAATCCAACTTAGACGAGGAGATCAACCTAGTACAATTCAAGACGCTACGATAAATTACGCGACGTTTCAACGATATAATTCCGTTGTATGTGGAGCAAACGACCACGATAAATACGATTGTTAATGTAATTCAGACAAAAGCTATTACGATCACCGTAAACCTCGGAATCAAACTTATGTTATCCAGGGTAATCGAGCAGACTATCGGAATAATTATAACGCGAAAGATGCCTATTCGGATCCTCGACGTAACTCGAACACCTACCAACTGCAAAATAATACTAACCCAAGAAATCAATTTCCGAATCATCAAAATCGTCAAATAAATTACCAACCGCAACCCGATTACAATTCAAGAGAAAACCGTCCCAATCGACAACAGGGACCTCCGAATTTTAGTAATTAAGACAATTACAGTAACCCAAGGTCGAACTCTCCTAATCAACAAGATAAGAGAACAATTTCGAAATTTTCAGGTGAGTTGAAAAATTAAGGACGGAGCTAGGAATCGAACCTGGTATCTAGAGATGCTTTACCGGAGACTTACTCCACTGGACCATCTAGCCGCCCTGACTACAGTCGTTAATTTTTCAACTCACCCGAGAAATTTCGAAATTGTTCTCTTATCTAGCAAATTTCTCTCGCTAACAATATAATATGTTGTATTTCATATCAGCAATAATAAACGGCCGGGCCGTTTAAGTGGTTAAGTGAATTGTATCCAATCAACAAGGTTATCCTAGAAATAATCAATATCGCGAAAATCGCTATCAAGGGAACAATCAATACTGCGGAAACACTTATCCCACGAATAATTCGTACCACGAAAGAACTTTTTTATATTAGATATATTATTTAGATAAATCCAATTGAATCCAATGAATCTATGAGAGATAATGATGAACGCATGAAAAATAATTAATGAATCCACGATGATACCAAGTGAATCCAATGGATATCCGTGAAAAATAATAACGAACCTACGATAATACCAAATGAATTCAATGAATCCGTGAAAAACAATAATGAATCTACAAAATATTCCAATGAATCCATGAAAACAGATGACTAATTTATTATAAATCCAAGTGAATCCAATGAACTTATAAAGTATAGAAATGAATCCGTGAAATATGAAAATAAATCTACTAACAATAAGTGTAAACGTAATTCCGACGAATCCATAAGAAATGATAATTCTACAGTACACCTGAGTGAATCCAATGAATTCATGAAACATGAAGATAGATCTGAGAAGAATGAAACTAAACCCAGTAAACCCACAACGAACGAATTAAATGGTGTGACAGGAAAATAAAATTCTTCCTCGATGTCAAAACTCGAATTGACTCCTCGAGAACTCAATCAACTCCCAAACCCTGATAATCGACACTAACCCTGTAGGTAGAAAATTAGTATAAACTTAATCGTCCTCTGTATTGTCAACCTATAGATTAGACCAGGTATCACGCTCCACGAGGTAAGACTCACACTGTGTTTGACCGCGAAATAAGCACCTCTGCCTGCACACGTTGTAGCAGACTGGCAGCAAAGCGAAGACGCTAGATCGGCGCAGATCAGCTGCGAATAATAAACACACTCCAGTTGTGAGCAGTCCTCGAGGAGTCTCGGTCGTGTAAACTACGATTTGTCAAATCTAACTGTTCTGTGTAATAGAACTTCGACCGTCTGTTGTCGACTAAACTAAGTTTGCCATTTAAGAAGGGTAACGTGATCCAGTATATCGACAAGTAGTAAGTAAATAAATTTATATATCTTCGCCTATACGCTTTTCTATTGTCATGTAATTACTTTTGGTCCTCCACGTCTCCTCCTTGGGTTGTCTCTTCTATTTTAATAATCGAGCTAGCCGAATTCCTCATTCAATTATTTATTTATTAATGGTAAATTTATAAAAGGAAATTTAGGTATTGGTTCCTCAAACCAATTGGCGCCCAACGAATTTATGGAATTAATTAATTAATTAGCCTAGAGCCCTGTCAGCCGACGGACCACGGCCGCGGCAGGTGGTGTATATTTTTATTTAATATTCGTCAAATTGTCTTTGTAAAAGTACGCCGTCTTATTTGGCGCCCAATGTGGGGCACACGTGGAAATTAATCTTAAATTGTACATAAAGTAAATTATCAAATAATAGAAAATGAAATTTGAAATAAAGTATATACTGTTCGAGAAAGTTCGACTAACGTAGACTGTAGCGAGTGTACAGCCGCATGTTTACCTTCTGTCGTGAACTTGAAACGGATTAATTTCTATGAGGCTGCGTTACGCTCGAATACTCTCTCTTCTTTTACATAGGCCTTTTCATCAAAATTTTTTTTTTGTGCGCATGCGTCAAGATCAGCCATGTTTTTCGTACTGTTTTTTGTAAACAAGCATGTTAAAGTGCCCGCGTCTAGAAAATAAAAGCAAATAAATATTAATTAAGGTATATTAATATAAAAACAGGAAAAAAAATTAAAGTAATAAGTGTCACTATTGAGAAATAAATTTTTGCAACTGATTGTAATCATGTTATCTGTACGAAAAGGAATAACAAAACGGTGTTGTTATGGAGTATGTAGAAGTGACACACGGTATAAATCATTCAAAGGCAATACATATTATTTTATAAATTTTCCAAAGCCTTGTCTAGAGTATCGCAAAAAAATTATCAAATCCTCAAGCAAATTACATATTAAAGCATGTGCAAAATGTACAAAATGTGAATTGTGGGTAAAAAAATGTGGCCGAAGTGACAGAGGTTTTAGATCAATCGATGATGTGACTAAGGATACTTATATTTATTCACTACATTTTCATGGAGAAAGTGGTCCAACTGAGAAGAATCCTGATCCTTTAAGCTACCAAGAATTTCAACAAATTGATAAATCAATCGATAAGGTAATGCATGATTATTTATACAACAATATGATTTTCGGAGTTATAACCTCAAAATAATTCATAGGTAGTCAAAGTTAGAACCAGCCTATTTGAAAAATATAAAAGTGCTGATATGGAAGGAGAGAATGAATCAGAAAAAACGAAAATAAACAACATTTCGACGGTTGCGCAGGTTGAGTATAAATATTATAATAATAAAATCGTATAGATTTAAATAAAAAAACTTTTTTCCTTTATTGTAGAAATCTACGGCCCATGAAGAGATTTTCAATGTTCCTGATGATACTGCTTGTTTTATTCAACAAATATTACCAGATCAATCAGCAGAGATGAGAATACTGGAGGAAGAAACTAACTGTGAGGGAACTAACAAATTTACAACGATAGAAATTCAAACCGACAGTATAAAGATGCGTAATAAAAGTGTTCAGGTGAAGTTGCAAAAAAATTCAGCTGTGGAAAAGTTTGTAAATGCTATACGCATTGATGAAAACAAATGTATATTTTATACAAGTCTGAATTTTGAGCAAATTCTAGCTTTGCATAGATTTTTGAGTCCAGCTTGTGACAACTTCGAATATTGGGGTAATCGAGAGACAAAAAATAAATCTTCCGAAAATAGTAATAAATACAAGTTGACATCAATGCAACAGTTAATTCTGGTGTTATTGAGATTACGCATGGGATATTTAATAGAAGATTTAGCTTACACGTTCGATGTTTCTACAGGGTTTGTCTCAAAAATATGTACAACTTGGATTTATTTTTTGCATAATGAATTTACTACTGAATTAAAGCCATTTATGTTTCCATCTAGAAAAACGATAGCTGAAACATTACCAAAAATATTTAGGTCTATAAAAAACATTCGAGTTATTGTTGATTGTGCCGAGTTTTTTTGTCAATCGCCAACGAATTTTGAACACCAAGGTAATTTATATTCAAGTTATAAAGCTCATACGACTTTTAAAGTATTGATTGGCTGCACTCCAAATGGTTGCATTAGTTTTGTATCTGATGTATTCGAGGGTTCAATATCAGATCCTGAAATATTTAAGCGATCCAAAATTGCAGACTTGTTGCAACCTGGAGATGTGGTACTTGCAGATCGAGGTTTCACCGTTCACGATATAGTTGAAGCAAAGCAAGCACATTTGAATATTCCTCCATTTTTGAATGGACGCGATCGTTTAACTCCACAAGAGGAGATGTTAACAAAAAAAATTGCAAAACAACGCATATATGTTGAGCATGTTATTGGGCGTATAAAAAAATTCCGACTTCTTCAAACAGTTTTGCCGTTAAATATGCGTACTTTATTGTCACAAATTATATTTGTCTGTGCATGTTTAGTTAATTTTCAAACACCTTTAGTTTTCGATGAAGAAGAGTAGGACCATAATATCGTAAAAAGTAAAGGAAAAAAAAATTGTAAATAGAAATAATTTTATGAACTTATTAATTCATATCTCTCTATCTAATAAAAAAGTTTCAAACAAATGAACGTAGAAAAAGATTATAATAACAATAGTAAAAAAAGATTATAATAACAATAGTAAAAAAAGATTATAATAACAATAGTATACGCATGAAGTTGGCGGTGGGGTGAGATCCCGAAAACAAAACAAAAAGCATCTAGCAAACCCTTTGACAGCTGTCATCGGCTGTTTATGACAATCTTTGACAAATATCTTTATAGGTATCTGTTTCTGACGCGCAAAAAATGAACATGCAAACGAAAATCATCAAGATGATTCCCGACGGGAATTGTCTTTTTCGCGCGTCGGCGTATTATGTATACGACACTCAAGATCGACACGCAGAGGTGAGACTGAGTATCGTTTCAAATATAGTGGATAATTGGTCTACATTTGCGGGTTTTATTACAGGTAATGAGTCAAACGGTGCTGTGATTAGGTCACCTGGTGATTACAAATCACATATGAATAAAAATGCAATATATGCAGCTGCGGACATTTTTGAGATATGTTTAATCGTGTATCGCGAAGAACAAATTCATCCACACCGGATCGGATCACAAAATGAAACACAATTCTCGCTACTCTTCACCGGCGACGGAGACAGTGGACACTTTGATGTCTTGCAGAACCAAAATAAAATTCAGATAGTGAGTAATAAGTATGAAAAGTAACAATCAAATAATAGTGAATCTGAATATATCACCAAACAGTCAAAACGACAGCCAGGATTTACGATGACAATGGAGAAAGGAGGAGTTTCGAGCAGCAGACACGGCGATGAAGATGGTGGATGGTCGGAAGTATCACAAAAGAAAGAGGAAAATAAAATTCTAAGTGCGAAGAACCAAATAAGCCATAGAATAATATCCATCAAATATTCGTACAACCAGGTAAGAGGACGACCAGGATCTATGTTGACCACAAGAGAAAGAGGTGTTTTGCGGAATGAACAGCAACGCAAATATAGAGAAAAAAATAATATAAAGAAGGTGATTTTGGAGAATAACCGGCAGAGCGGTAGTAAAAATAATTCAACGAAGGGTGTTGAAGAATTAGAAGAATCGATTGTGATGATTGATTTGGAAAATAAATCAAGAGGACGACCAACCAATGTGATGGACATAGAAGAGCGAAAACTTAGACGACGAGAACAGCAGAGAAAATATAGGGAAGCGAACAAACAATATCATACTGGCTTTTCAACCAACGAACAGAAAGGAGGAGTTTCAACCAGCAGACAAGGCGATGGAGACGGTGGATGGTCGGACGTATCACAAAAGAAAAAGGAAAATAAAATTGAAAGTGCGAATAACCAAATGAGCCAGAGAATAATAATAAACAAATATTCCTATAACTAGGTAAGAGGACGACCAGGATCTATGTTAACCACAAGAGAAAGAGGTGTTTTGCGGAATGAACAGCAACACAAATATAGAGAAAAAAATAATATAAAGAAGGTGATTTTGGAGAATAACGGGCAGAGCGGTAGCAAAAATAATTCAGCAAGTCAAGGAGATAGATCGATATCAATAGAGAAGGAACACCAATTTTCAACCAACGAATGGAAGCTTAGATTGATGAAAAAAAGAAAAGTAAGCACAGAAGGAATTGAAGTGGACAGCAACTGCAGACCTGTCATCAAATCAACATGAAGGAATTCGCCTGTCTACTAGACAATGCGTAAGGAAATAGTGAGGCGCGAAGCGCCGAACAACGAGGCGCGCAGCGCCGAGTGCCCGAGGCGCGTAGCGCCGAGATTGGGTTGGCGCGCGAAGCGCGCAGGGGCGAAGCCCCTAGTTTTATAAATTTTTAATTCGTTTAATAACAATATTAATCTATTTCGTTCGTGCACTAAATAGATAATCTATTTTTATAAAGAACTTTGTAATTATTATATAACCATATTATTGCAAAAATATACTTTACTTACTTAATATATTTTGTAACAATTATGTACTTTTTTTCTATGTAATAAGAGATAATAAATAATAAAAACAATATATGTATATGTATCTTCTTTAAAATGCTTTGGCATAAGATGTAATTCATGTAGATAAGTCAAAGGGTATTATATATAATCGCCGTGGGATCCTCATTTCAAAATATTCAGGAGCCAAAATATTTTGATGAAAAGCACTAACATGTTCAAGTATCGGCTCAATGAAGTTTTTATCGTAAAAGATTTTTTCTGCGCGATAACCCTGTGGAGTCCAAATCACGAAATCACACCACGATCTTTCTGTGATCGCCATTTGAGTTTGTACTTGATAATAATACTGGTGAGTTCGTCCTAACTTCATCGTAGTATTATTGACTGAAGTACAGCAGAATGAATTACGTTGCTGTGGCGTTAGTACATGTAAATCAGCAGGCTTAAATTTTTCCAATATTTTTGGACATTTAATTTCCAACACGCCTTTTGTTTTCTTCAAAGGATCCGTTACTAAGCCATCAGGTGATGCTCCTAAGCCTGGAAACTTCGAATTGACCCATAGGCCAGAATCTTCAACTATATAAGAAAATTTTTTGGAAGTGAAATTCTTATACTTCTGACGCGCAATTTCTTCATGTACTTGGCCATAGTGAATAGCTGCAGTCATGATTTTTTTATTAGTCCACAAATGAGATTTGACTAGGTTAAAGATTTGATCTTTTGTTTTCTCTGTACTAAATAGTTTAATTTTGGAAGCTGTAATTAATATTTTGCGAAATTGCCACCATTTATCATTTTCACCTTGAACTCCCGATGTTATGTCAATAGGTCCATAGTTATTATTATACACATTAGTAGTTAATCTATAAACCAATGTTTTTAAGTGACTTTTTCTTGGTTTATCCAGGTCGTAATCATCATATTGTGGTTGTAATATCAGTTGCCACATTGAAGGAACTTTCTGATTTGCATTTATAGATTGTAAATCAGACAATAAACAATTAATTTTTTGCTTGTCCACCGGCTTGGATAAACTTCTGCCAGGATCATATGATCTACGTTTTGTGATATCAATTTTATTTTTATACTGCATTTCATCAGCCTTATGTGCGTCTTTTTTTTTCGACCTTGATTCCAGGTGCATAATTTGCTCGTGCAAGGTAAACTATCTTCGTCAGTATCATCCACAAAATTTAATAAGATATATAATAACGCAGCAACATGCGAGCAGCGACCCATACTTGAAGCTTTACAATCACAAGTACCGTGAATAACTCGAGCATTCAAAGGATCTATCATCACAGAAACGCTATGAATTTCTTTTATTTTATAAGATGCGTGGACTTTGCACTTCATACAGAACATTTTATTCGCAGTAACACCGTTAAAAATATCAAAAACGTGGCCGCTCTCAACGTACAATTTTCCTCGTTTTAGTGACTTGGAAGTACTAAAATCATCTTTAGCACAGTTGTTGCTACCAAAATTTTCATTATCACTGTCATTGCTACCTTCATCAATATATGACGTAACTAAATAATGATATATGGAACCATAGTTAAAATTCTTGGGCACATCTTGTGTGGGAAATGGTTGCCAAATTTGAGGGTAATTAGTTGTTTGAATTTGTGGTACGTTTTTATTCGGATCACATTTCTGTAGAATTTCCAGCCACTTCCCCTTGTCGACATTAGGATCAACGGGTATGTTATTGTGTAATGCATTTTTCACCCTGAAAAATGGATTTCTTTTAGTATACATACATATTAACTGTTATTGCATAATTTTTTGTCATATACAATACTACAGTACATGATTCAAAATTAATGACTGAAATCTAGCAGAAATTAAAGAACTTTAAGCAATAAAATTATAACAAATGATATATTGACAAATAAAAAAAAAAATTACACATTTACAAAATTTAAATATCTTTGTATACATTTTGTCAACATTACCTTTTTTTTATTTATTAATTTATTTATTTAGAATTGAAAAGTAATGTTGTCTTTAAAATTTAAACTCATTTCAAAATGTCATGTTGATCATCAAAATATTTAATTATTTATTTTATTAATTATAATAGTCATTATTTGTTAATTGAGATGTTATTGCAAATACTAATAGTTGATTGATATCATTAATTAACAAAAATTATTATTGTTATTTATTTCCATTAATTTTTTACAACAGTGTAAACAAGTATTGATACTTAACCTCTCAATCAGGACACTTTTTTTTCCTTGCTGTGATCGCCCATGGCATTTCAACCACCTTATTAATTGTTCACAACTGTGTGCTTCCACAGAGCTGTAAACTAGTGAAGCACCATCAATAGTTTTTTCCAATAATTCATTTCAATGAGGAGATATTATTCTATTCCCAGCCATTGTTGGACAAAACAGTACGAAACTTTTGTTATTACCGCCAATTCAGCATGGCGGCTGCGCTTGCGCGCATCACATGATGAAAAGGCCTATTGTCTATATTCAGCGACAGTCTATCTCTCTCTGTCAAATAGCTTGCTATACTCTATTATATTTCTGTCTTTCTGTACTGAGTAACCGATATTCGTATATTACGCTTATATTGTTTTGTTATTTCTGCTATATAATATTACTAGTATTTATATTGTGTCCATACTATTGTATTATTTCAGTGTATATTATCGCCAGCTTTATTCGGTCTAATTTAAGACTCCAGAGCCATTGGTTCCATTATAGAAGGTTTTAAATTAATAATCATTGTAGATAGTCATACAGAATAAAATTCAAATTGAAAATTTGTGAATGAGTTTTGGCGAGATCAAAGAGTGCAATTAGTCAAATTAAAATTTATTAGCGGCTATGTTTATCACACCACCCAAAGGTAAAACCAGGTTGCAAACAAAAACATTAAGTGAAAATTTGTCAAAAAATTCGAACGTACAAAATCAAAATATGTCGCGCAATGAGACGCTCCCTACGCCTTTTGGTGGGGATACGGCGAGCGGAGCTATTTCAAGTGAGTCCGTCCACACGACGCTTGCTGTAGGTGCGGGGACAGAGAGACTTCTCACTACCCAAAGCGCTATTATAAATAACGAATCTTTGAGTGTTCCCTTTACGACTGCTTCGCGGAAATTGCCGGGAAGGGGTGGGGGGTCACGACCAGCGACGCCGAGTCTGTATGATTTACCACGACATTCCCTAATAGAATAAATGTTAAATTTAGTAATTAAAAGATTAGACGCAATCGAGATGGAAAATACGCAAGTCACGACACTCGAGGGAGAATTAAATGATATGAAAGAAAAATGGAATAAATTTTTCGCACTGAATAGGGTTGAAAACCCGCCACGTCTCAACCATACGTCTGAAAGGGGGGGCGGGGCGGCCGACATCAGTGCGGCCTATATCAATCATACTTCTGATAGTGAAGAAAATAGTGATGTTAATAGAAATCAAAATAGTTTCGCGCATTTGTCGAACCATTCAACGGACACTGAATTGTTCCGATCGTCTGAAATCGGACAAGGAGGAAATTTAAACTGAAACGGGGAAATTATAAGAGAAAATATGGTAGACGCTAGATCGTTGAATACTTTAATTCATCTTGAGCTGCCCAGGACGTCTGACACCAGGCAACGTGATAATTTAATTCAAAATGTCGGTGATAGAGGTTTTCGTTGGGTTCATTTTCATAATGAAAATAGATCGAGTAATCAAAATGTTCGTTTGTCAAATTCGACTCGAGAATCGAGTATAATAAATCCGAATATAACCCAATTTGATCGACAAGTAAGAGAATTTCAAAATAATCGGGTCAAATTAACAGTGAATCACCGAACACCCGAAGGTGAGGAACTATCGGAAGAAACTTTCGTGACTAGAGAGGAGTACTTACGAATGTTTCAAAACGAAAGCCAACCAACGCAAAATAGGTTTTCATCTCAAAGATACGAAGAATTCTCAAATATAACTAGGAGGGGGGCCCTCTCGTGGTCGAATGGTGAGTCGAGCGACAGCGACGAAGACGCGATTAACAACAGACGATACCGCCGTTCGCAGGAAAGGTACAACGCTATCCCGACTAACAGATTCGGTGGGAACAGAATTAATTCACCACTGCTAGCAAATGAATGAGAACTTGACTTCGCGATGAAAATTGGTCGAATTGTCAGTAACTGGAAAATCTCATATCCTAAAACGGAGAAGGATCCTGAGCAATTTTTGTTAATTCTCAAAGATCAATTGGCCGTAAGTGGGTTACGTAAAGACGCGATTATCCCCTGTTTGTCAAATGTTTTCAAAGGCCCCTATAGAGCATGGTATTTACTAAATCGACAATACTGGCGTAGTTGGAAAGACTTTACGCGTGCCTTTCGTTATCAGTGGGGAGTAAGGAAGGAAGATGCCGATCTTTTGCTCGAAGTACGCAATTTAAATTTCGAGAAAAGTGAATCTTTAATCGAATTTGCATGCCGCGCGCGACTTATCTTCGAAAGAATGCAACATCCTCCATCTTTCCGGGAACAGCTAAAACAGATCCACGTTAAATTCAATCCGCGATTAACCTTCGAAATTCTGAATCTACAAATTAATAGCAATGACCAATTTCTGCATTACATAAACGAGCGAAGTTACGTCTACCGTCGATCGTTAGACGCGAAAAGGGAACCACGCGGTTAGTCGTCTAAGTCAGAATTAAAATGCCTGCGAGACGAGTCTGACGACGATGATATAAATATGCAATTAAACCTAAGCTCGGACAGCGACGAACAACCCACTGACTTGTGCACTATGCAAAAGAAACCCGCGCGTACAAATAATTCGTCGAATAATTTTAAATCACTGGCAAAACAAAGACTTAAAAATAACCTCTCGCAATTTGGTAAGAAAAACCAAACCGCGATACCTAGCGCCGATGCCCAACCGAGCACCACACCGCGCCGACCCGATTTGTTCCAGACCCCACTAAAACACTCTGTTATAACTGTGGTGTAATTGGACACACCGCACGCATCTGCATGGCTAAGCGTCAGATCGTATGTTATATTTGTCGTACCATAGGCCACGTAAATGAAGACTGTCCAGCGCGTTCGGGAAACGGACAGGCCCAGTCGTAATCAATCCTCAGATTACCGCTGCTGAGGGCACGGATGAGGTAAAGAAAATCAAAATAAATATCGAACAAATGAAAGCATTAGATAAAACCGACGTACCCGTTGCAACTACCGAGTTGAACCCATTGCAGAATGAGGAAATTTGTGTAAACAATACGTCACTAGAAATCGGTTTAATGACTGAATTAATTAGCGACGCGGAAGTATCAGACGATGATACCGAACTGTTGGACCTAAATCTGACCTGCGTACGTGACGAAGAGTTCACACAATTAATTACTTTGACTGCAGGTGAAAATTCGCAGACTGGTCCCGATCACAACCTGATCAGTATGGGGGAGGCGGAACATTTCAAAGACTAGAGACCGTCCAAATCTTCGACCAGCATTGCCGACTGTTTAGCACAGCGACGAATTTTTCGTGCGAATTCCAGTTTGACAGAACCAACAAAAGTCATGCGAATACCATTCGAAATCTCTATTTTAGGTGAGAAAATCCACGGCATATTAGATAGCGGGAGTGACAGATCGTATTTGAGTCAAAACACATACGAGCGAGTAAAGTCGTTTTCAAATCAAAGAACTCTCATTAGACTCAACTTCCAAGAACGACGTGCGATTAGGAGATAAGTCTGTTGTTGAAACCAAAGGAGGTACTTGCTTCATAATCGATGTAGGTGACGTATATGGACCACAGTGGTTTAGCATCCTACCGAATTTGTCAAGTGAACTGATACTTGGAATGGAATTTTCGACATCATTCAAGGTCGAAATAGATGTGTCAACAAAGTCGTGGACATTGGAAGGGAGTAATGAAGCCTATTCCATGTCCCAACGATGCATTAACTAGACTGAACTACGAACTTTGACCGTTACTCAAACTGATGAACCAAAACGTTTCCTTGACGTAGAATCTGCAAAACTAGATAAAGAATCTACGGGAGTAACCGGACCTTTGATGACGAGACCTTTACTCAAACCGTGGGCACAGCTGTCAATTGATACAGTAGGTCCATTCCTCCGTTCAAAGGAAAGCAACGTGTACATAATCGTCGTGGAGGATTCATCTACCAAATTTATTGAATTGTTTTCCGTGCGAAATCAAACCGGAAAAATTGTAGTTAAAATTCTAGACATAATATTGGACAGATGGGGATTTATTCCGGAATCTATCATCTCTGATAACGGCAGGGAATACATTAACAAAGATATGAGAGCATTTTTGACAGCTAATAAAATAAGACATATCACTACCCCGTTAGCAAACCCGGTAGAGTGTGTCAATAGAACTATAAAACCTATGATCGCGGCTTTCATAACCAAAATTCAAAATGAGTGGGATACAAATTTGACAAAGCTCCAATTTGCGTATAATACCATGCCGCATTCTGGCAGTAGAGTCACCCCGTTCTATCTGAATTACGCGAGAGAAGCCAATATCGGACCACGAGGACGTCTCATTGACGACAGACTAATGACAACAGACGAACTGGTAGCCGATTGGGGGAAGAAAATAGCTAAGTTTGACGAGTTATGACACGAAGTCGAAAGCCGGATAAAATCACAAAGTGACAAGCGACTCGCCAAAGCTAATTCAGATAAACCACTGCAGTTTAATTTAAAAATCGGAACCGAAGTTTATTACTCCGACAAAAAACTAAGTAACGAAGCCGAAGGTTATTCCGCCAAGCTAACACTTCGATACCTTGTCCCTGCCATATTGAAACAAATAATCGGACCAATGGTTGTCGAACTAGTTGATAAGAATGATGAGGTCATAGGGAAATATTATGTAACCGACCTGAAAATCCCACGACGAAGTTTGCGTAACTGTTGAAATTTATTACTAGCAGCCAAATCAACATTCGGAAAGAACTTGACAGCCGAGTTTGAGTACTGACTAAAACTTAGTCAACAATCTCGACGAAATGAGTGATGCAAGGAACTTGAGCCCGGCATCTCTATCCATAAAGGACGAATTAGAGCTGGAGGAATTGCTGATAAAAAAGTTAGAGATCGAAGATCGTTTCAATACGCTCCGAGCCAAGATTCAAACTCGACATGAGGATACAGAACCAGGAGCTGGAACCTCGGTCGAACGAGAAGATTCAGACGATTCCGGAGAAACCGTTGTCACCGTGAGCCCTGGGGCATTGGCAATCATTCGTGGAATATGGAGCCGCCCATCATCAAAACTGAAACTAACCAAACCTACAAGAGTTTCAGTAGTATAGCAAGGAGAGTTCTGAGTACAAACACCTTCTTTACCGACCGAGCCGCTCCGCGCATCTTAGACGCAAACCCTTGAAAGCTACCCCCACTCTCGTCAGATAAAACGTGCTCTGCCGTGCCGACTTGAGGTCAAAACGTGCAACCTTACCGACAGTTGTATCGGTTGACGGTGAAAATCGCACTGCCTTACCGACAATTCTTAACGGTAGAAGGTCAAAATCGTGCTGTTTTACCGACCAAAGGTTAGAGTCTCTATGTGGTGCTCGCCTGCCAACGGTAGAGGGCGCAGCAGGGGCGTGAACTTTTTTACCGACCTGGATGTCAGTTACCCGTCCCGCATTCTTTTCCCACGATAGGACTGTTGATGTGTAACATCAACGACTCCGAATTCTTTTCCCACGGTAGGACTGCTGATGTGTAACATCAACCACCCCACATTCCTTTCCCACGTTATCAACCACGCGACATTCCAAAATTAATGGTTCTGAGACTTGTTTTTCACTTAATCGGATGCCAGTTTGATATCAATCACGTGACGTTTTATTGGCTTGTAACTGTCAACTAAACTCAACGATAAATTTTGAACGGGTTCAGTCAAGACCAGAGTGCAAGGTCGACCGATAGCCGCGGTACATTCAGAGCCATGGATCTGCGGTGTTGGGTTACTATCGCTCCAAGAATGTTAGAAGGTGCGTGCGCATACACAAACATACGTACAGCTGCCCTATAAAAAGGACGCTCATCAATGCAAACGATCGTGAAGTCTCAACTTGTCAAGTATACGTGAGGTAAAAACTCAAGATGGAATCCGCAAAGTGTTTGAGATTGATCGATATTATGGAATCGGCGCACAAGATCTTGGACAAATCATCATCAACAGCAGAAATTAAAAAATTGATAAGTTTCGGAAGTCAAAATATACGCCTTCTGAACAAAATTTTGCGAAAGGCTTTATCGATTGGAGAAAAGACGAGAATTATCACAACGATCGGACTCTTGAAAGCGCTCGCGGAAAAATTCAAACGTCTTCAGAAAACGGGTGGAGGTACGCGGAAAGTAAGATGAAGCGATCGAGTTCACTGGGAAGATTTAGAATCAACTTTTGAGGGGAGAATTCGAACTGGATCCATCGTCAATTTGAAGCATAAAGATGTGGAGAGATTTCTACAAGACGCAAAGGTACTAGCTGTGACAAGACTAGAAAACGCTTTAAAGAAAGACAGGAGCTTGAAAGCCAACGTTATCCAGGCTTGTAAATTTGTAGTTAGAAAAGATGATCGCACGGTGGAAGAGATCAAATTTTTCAATACTAGTGATGAAATCATCCTCCAGACAACGGATATCAACGAATGGTTCATTGAAAACGCGACGGAGCGTTTGTTGAAAAAGCTAGAAGATTTCTAGGAAAAGGATTCAGGCTGGTCGTTACTTGAAATTATAAATCTTACCGTCAATGTTAACAAGTACGTGTTACTACGAGGCGGTGTCTTTACATAAACACCACAACCCAAAGGTATTCAAGATAAGAAGGCTGTCGTCAACATCCGTAACAGCGATTCGTATTGCTTTATTTGGTCGGTCACCGCAGCTCTGTTCCCAGCCGACAACAACAATCCCAGTAAAATTACTTCATATCCGTGCTTCAGCTGAGTGCTACAATACGAAGGTTTGCTTTTTCCAATGTCTTTAGACCAGATTCCAAAATTTGAGAAACTTAACAAACTTTCAATCAACGTTCATGGTATAGATAGTACGGAAAAACAAAAGCGCAGTGAATTTGTACCCATTTATTTGAGCCGAAACAAGTCTGACAAACCTGTAGTTCATCTTTTAGCGATAGAAACTGAAATCACTGACGATGACGATGATGTTGATATGGATAATTATGAAAAAAATAGAATCTTTCATTTTATTTGTATTCGAAATCTGTCTCGATTAACAAGTTCTCAAATTTCTAAACGTAATAGTCGTACTTGGTTGTGCGATAGATGTTTGACTCACTTTCAATCTGAAAGATGTTTGACAAAGCACAATGTAGATTGCATGAATTTAAACAAAATCAAAGTTATTCTACCTACAGAGGAGGAAAAGATACTGAAATTCAAAAATTTCCAGCACAAAGAAACCGTTCCATTCTGCATTGACGCGGATCTGGAATGTTTACTGGAACCTACGCTCAAACAGATGGGTACAAGAGCAATTTATCAGAAGCATCTCCCGTATAGTATGGCTTACTATCTACATTGTGCGTTTGACGATTCGCTTTCAAAATTCAAAATTAATCGTGGAGAGATTTGCGTTCAATGGTTTGTGATTGAGTTAGCGGAATTGGCACATTCGTTCGAAGTTTATTTCAAACCTGTTGTACCGATGGAACCGCTCAATTTCAATCAAATCAACGAATTTCGTTCAACAACAGTGTGTCACATTTGTGAAAAACCGTTCACACCCACAGACGTAAAACATCGTGATCACTGCCATTTCACGGGAAAGTACCGTGGTGCTGCTCATCGAGGTTGCAATCTAAATTACCAAAATTCGCACACTATCCCAGTGATACTCCACAATCTGTGGGGTTACGATTCGCATTTTCTGATCAAAGCACTGGCTACATCATTCGGGGGCACAATTGAGCTTCTACCCGTAAACAAAGAAAAGTACATTTCTTTTACAAAATATGTCGAGGGGACCGATATAAAGTTTAGATTTATAGATTCGTACCGTTTCATGCCCGGTAGTCTTGAGAAATTAGCAACGTATCTCGGTGATGATCAAAAATCAATCACACAAAACTTTTATCGTAGCTCAGATAAATTTCAGTTATTGACCAGAAAAAGAGTGTTCCCGTACGAATACATAGACAGTTGGGAGAAGCTCGAGGACAGACGGCTACCATCCAAACAACAATTTTACTCAAAATTAAATTATCGGGATATATCAGACGACGACTATGCACATGCATGTAAAGTTTGGCAAACTTTTAACGTTCAAACTTTGGGAGAGTATTCGGACTTGTATTTACAGACGGACGTGTTTTTACTAGCCGACGTTTTTCAAAACTTTCGACAGAGCTGTTGGACAATGTACAACCTGGATCCGTTACATTATTACACCGCGCCCGGTCTGTCGTTTGATGCGATGTTAAAGTGTACCGACATCGAGCTCGAGCTTCTCACCGACATAGATATGGTCATGTTTACCGGAAAAGGTATTCGAGGTGGTGTGTCACAGTGCTCGAACAGATACGCAAAGGCCAACTATAGATACATGGGAGAGGAATTCGATCCCGAGGTCGAAGAATCTTATCTTATGTACTTTGACGTTAATAATTTGTACGGTGCTGCTATGTGCTTTGCTCTGCCATACAGTTCCTTCGAATGGTTATCAGACTTCGGACAATGCGACATTCTTACCATCTCGGACGATGCGAAGTTTGGTTACATGCTGGAGGTGGATTTGGAATATCCTGAGGAACTGCATGAAATTCATAAAGATTTACCACTGTGTCCGGAGCACTATGTACCTCCGATCACGAATAGTAAGCAACCGAAATTGACGCCCACGCTACTTTCCAAGAAAAACTACGTTGTTCACTACAGCGTTTTGAAACAATGCTTACAATCAAGTCTAAAGTTGGTTCAAATTGACAGAGTTCTCAAATTCAGACAAATCCCGTGGCTCAGAAAATACATAGATTTGAATACCGATTTGCGGGAAAAATCTCATAACGAGTTCGTGAAAAATTTTTACAAACTGATGAACAACGCAGTTCTTGGCAAAACAATGGAAAATGTTAGGAAGTATAGAGATGTCAGGCTGATCACGAAATGGGATGGAAGATACGGTGCTAGAGCTAATATAGCCAAACCTAATTTTCACAGCTGTACCGTTTTCGACAAAGAGATGATTATCGTCGAAATGAGTAAGACGGAAGTCAAGTTGAATAAACCATTGTATGCAGGTTTCTCCATCCTGGATCTGTCTGAAACATATATCTGTGATTTTCATCATAATTATATTGAGCAGAAATTTGGCAACCTAACAAAATTAATGTATACGGATACCGACAGTTTGATTTACAACTTTACCGTCCCCGACATATATGAACATATGAAGGAGGACTTGCATAAATTCGATCCGTCTGATTATCCGCTTGACAACGTTTATGGAATGCCTTTAGCGAACAAAAATGTTCTCGGCTTGATGAAAGATGAGAATAACGGAAAAATAATGCTATAATTTGTAGGATTAAGAGCTAAATTGTACGCATTCCGAGTCTTGGGAGATGAGAAAGACAATAAATGTGCCAAAGCTGTTAGAGGAACAGCGTTGAGAAAAATAACTTTCAACGATTATTTAAAATGTGATTTGAACCGTGAAAATCTGTCTACAAATCAGCATTTGATATTAAGTCGAAAGCACGAGGTATACACCGTAGAACAGCAGAAAGTGGCACTGAGCTGGAATGACGACAAGCGAATCGTGTTTCAAAACACAAATGACATGCTTCCGTGGGGCTACAAGCCTGCACCTTAGCTTTGTAATTTATAACTGTACCATGATGTATAAAATATTATTATGTAGGGTAGTGAATAAGAACGCTTCGAAATACAAAAAATTGTACAACGATGCATATGTCTGTCGATTGTCTAAAAAATAAAGATGCATACTTGTTATGCGTCGGGTAATAAATAAAGACACACATACGTTTTTACAAAAAATTCATTTATTCAAATGTTACATGTCTGATTTGTTTATCCAACTGTTGTGTGTATCGTCAAAACCTAACGATTCAACATATATTTTTCTTCCACGCTTCTTGAGCACCTTCTCCACCAGATAGATATCCGGATGTTTAAACTTGAGGAGCTTTTGTTCGTAGAAGCCACCAGCGATGGGTTGATATCGGTAGTCTTTGAGCTTGTACGTCACAGGATGAGTATTTTCCACTCGAGTTATCGTGAATATTTCAGTCGTCCAATTGGGAGTGTAACGTTTCTCGAAGACATTTTCAAATTTGCTGATTCGAACTTTGTCGCCGGATTTGAATTTTGCCGATATTGGGGGTATCGCTCGAAGCCCTCCGTACGCCTGACGTAATAACCGCCTTTCGTTTGCAACGGTGACATCCGACGGTTTCATTCTTACGCTTCGGTGTTTGGCATTGTTGTAAGCCGGAACCAAATCAGATGAGATATCGAGCCAGTTGTAGCTTCCTTGCATGCTGAACTGTGTCCACATTTCACCTTTCAGCGTGCGATTGAAACGTTCACAGATCGAAGCCTTTAAATTACTGTACTTGGAGTAAAGTTTGATTCCGTAACGTGTCACAAGCGATTCAAATTTCGAGTTGTGAAATTCCGTTCCTCTGTCGACGTGTAAATTTTTCGGCACCCGTCCTTGAACAAGCACAGATTCCATTGCCTTCGTAACATCATCTCCAGACTTGCTCTTCATCGGCACAGCCCATGCATACTTTGAAAAAATATCAATGACTGTGAGCATGTACTTGTAGCCTTTGTTTTGTCTAGGGTATGACGTCATATCAACAAGATCCGCTTGCCAGGTCTCGTCGATGCCGCGCACGTCTACATGTCGACGGGGGTAATTCCGGTGTGCAGGCTTATGCAGTTCCGTCACCAGTGCGTGCTTCTCCTCGTTTATATTCCAACGCTCTTAGTCGGGTGTCCAATTGAAAAATGTTATCAGCGTTTCGAATCGACAGGTCTCTGCCTGTTTTAAAGTCTGTGTAGAAGGTATCCAAGGCTTTCTCCGTGGTGAGCTCCAAAGCTTTGATCATTTGATCGAGGTTGTCGATTTGTTTTTGCAGCACGTTGAATTTTCGTCTCAAGATTTTTAAAGTTACAGCATTGTTCGGCTCTGCGGGATCTCCGACATTGCACAGTCTCTTGTTCCGTATATCGTAATGCCCGTCCGCTGTTATTCGAAATCCGACACCCGGAGGACCGCCAGTGCTCGCAGCCCTGTTTTTATCCAGATGCCGTCCAAACACGTCGACGCCCATCTCGGTAATGAATGCAAAAACTATGGGAGCTGCTTAATAAATGATTCCTGCTTCGCGTAGCTCTTTGATAATGGAGATTATTTCGTTATTGTGACTCGGATTTCACGCTGCCTGAGATGCCAGGAGTAAACGAAGACGCTCCGCTAGCTTGTTTAGATCATCCCAGAAAACGTTTTCCGTTTCAACACCTTGTTGAGTGATCATAGCTTGCGGAAGTGGACCTTTACTCTTTCGGCGAGGTGATGGGGAATAATCCATCAATTCGGCAATGACATTTTTGAATTTGTAATTGTTGTCGTTTCGAACAGCCCAATCGGATGAGTAATACTTTTTATGCGCGTTCGTTGCGAGGACATTGTTTTTGAAATTTTCCCGATCTCCTGCGCTCACAAAAGAACCGTCAGGCTTCTTTTTGAACAAAAGTTCCAGCAAACCCTTCGTTTCCGGGTAAAGCGTATCGCCAATACGAATGTAGTCACTCTCAAAAGATATGAATGAATCACCAATCATTAGTCCGTTTAAGAGGTTGCGTACACCGTACACGTTTCAATTCAATTCACCTTTTGTCTTCGCATCTCTCATCAGTGCAAAATACTCATCCTCGATTTTCTCGACCGGTGTTTCTACGATTGTTTCATCTCCTGTCGAAGCAAAGGAATCGTCCATTTCTGAGACAGTTTCATTTTTTGTTTCATTTTTCATCTGCTTTATTTCTTCTTTAATTTCTTCCACCTCTTGTTCTACAGATTTAGTATCTTTCGTAACATTCACCAGTTCTTGCAACGGAGTCACTACTGGTTTGAAAACGTCACTCAATTTCTGCGTCGTAGATTCCTTGCCCGACTTGAGTAATCTGTGTTTTCGACGGATCGCGGCACTTGCTCGAGCGATCTGATGTAGGACATCTTTTTTCTTGGAAATTTCAGAGCTCTGCATGTTGACGCAACTGAGTCTGCAACGCTACTGCGTGTCGCGCTCGAAAACGTTTGATTTCATTTTTTTTCCAGGCTAAGAAAAGAATCGAATCCCCTCCTGTATCGTCCTTTGTTGAGCTCTCTGTCTTTGTCGATCACCAGAAACCCGTACTTCTCACCGCTCCAGCATGCAGAGCACACACTTTTAAACTCTGTGTGAGACATATCGGTGTTTACATGGTCGTTGTATACGTGTCTCCGGTTCATCTCGTCTTGTTTGAATAACACGAGTAAGTTTACGTTGTCACGTACGAGATGTTTGGGATTACGCGCGTACGTCTGACAGAGATAGAAACAGTCAACGTCGTGATGTCTACCCATGCAAAAGTAGGCTCTAATATTGTCCTCCTTCTCGCACGCTACATCATCAAATATAATTATTGAGTTGGACCGTGCTTCTTCCGGTGTAATCACTTGCTCACGCTAGGTAAATGCAAAATACTCCGTATTTTCAACATGCTCCAACAATTGCTTCAACAACTGGTTTTTAGGTTGGTTGAGAGATTTTGAGTAGATGTAGATATTTTCAAATCTGATTCCGTTGGGATGGGTTATAAGTGTGAGCAACGCATTAGTTTTACCACAATTCGGCGGTTCACAGAATATTGTACGTACGCTATTCAGGAGTAGTTCACCGTGCCGTTTGTGCCTTTTGCCATTTTGCTCCGAAAGTTTGTTAAAATCCATCACGGGAAGCTTAGTAGATTGTTTCTCAAACCGTATCTCGGACATGTCTGATCGGATTTGCTATGAATATCCCGTTTTAAAGCACTTTTCTTCAGTCAACGCACGAACATGATCGCGTACAGAGGTAAACGAAGCAGCAGGCGGCAACATCGTGGCAAGGGTCTGGTGAATAAAATCATCAACAGCCTTCCAGTCGAATTTCATGTACCTGGTTATCAGTACTGTGGGCCTGGTACAAAATTAACAAAGAGACTCGCGCGGAGTGATCCGGGAATCAATCTTCTCGACGAAGCTTGCAAGGACCACGACATTGCTTACTCGTAGAATCGTGAAAATCTTGAAGTTAAAAACGAGGCTGATAGGGTGTTGGCTGAGAAAGCTTGGAAACGGGTTCTCGCAAAGGACGCAAATTTGGGTGAGAAGGCAGCCGCTCGGGCAATAGCTAATACAATAAAAGTAAAATCAAAACTCGGAATGGGAATTCGAAAATCGAAAAATGTGACCTTGAGAAAAATTATAAATGCTGCAGTACGTTTTATGGTTCCAAGCAACGATGCAAAAGTAGCTATCGAATCTGCGCTGAAGGGAGCTGAGAACGCTGTTAAAAAAGCGGGTGGTAAATGTAAAGTGCGAACACTTCGCGTCCTACCAGTATCTTTAAAAGTCGGTGGTTTTCTACCGTTTCTGATTCCTATTTTCGCTGGACTTAGTGCTACAGGCGCGTTAGCCGGTGGTGCGGCAAGTATAGCAAAAGCTGTGAAGGATGCGAGTGCTGCTAAACGAGAACTGGGAGAGAGCAAACGACACAACAAAACTATGAAAGCTATCGCGTTGGGCAAAGGGCTTCATATGAAACCGTACAAAACAGGTCTTGGTCTCGGTCTTTCAAACAACTAGATGCGATGCTACCACGTCGAGCATCGACTGATAGGGACTTGTTGAAATATGCAAAAATCTTCAAGGTTCCGCATTTCCGCGGTTTTTTCATGCGAAACGAAATGCCCGAAAACGGTCCACGAAAAAACGAGTCAGCTGTAATCAACCTTGACGACAAAGACGGTCCGGGAACACACTGGGTTGCATACAAGAAACGCGACAACAATATCGATTACTTTGACAGTTTCGGCAACCTTCAACCACCCTCAGACCTCATAAAATACCTTGGCGTTGGTAGTGTTGAATACAATCATGAAAGGTTCCAGGATTATGATACATTTGAATGCGGACACTTGTGTCTGAAATTTCTAAGTGGTGAGCTATATAAACATGGTGCGTGATTCATCAAAGTCAGTCTACCACTCGCAATCATGGATGATTTGTCAACGTTAACGATTTCGGGAACCTCCTCGACTCTCGAGGCACAACATTTCCCACCGATCGAACTTGCTCGTGATAAAAGTTATGCTCTTGGCTTGGTAGAATTGTTCTTTTTCCAACGTTGATGTTGGTCACAATAAAATTTACGTAGCTGATAAAGTGATCACCATACCTACCGGCAGCTACAAAATCGAGGACATAGAGAAGTATCTTTAAAACGTGCTAAGAAATACAGATATCAGGCTCGTCATCAAACCCAACAATAATACATTACGCAGCGAAATCACATGCACACGATTAACTTTGAGCCGAATGATTTCATTGCTTAACTTATGGGAGTCACACTATAAGTATTGGAGGTTGATGAAACTCACGAATCAGACGTGCCTGTAACTATACTCAAGGTCAACGCGTTGCGAGTCGAGTGCAGCATGACAACGGGCGCCTACGTCAATGGACACAAAGTACACACTATTCACGAGTTTTTCCCGACTGTCCCACCAGGATATAAAATCGTGATAGTACCGTCGCACGTCATTTACCTTTCGATCACCGTCAGTATCATAGATCACGTTCAGCTCCGGTTAGTGGATCAAGACGGAGACCTGGTTAATTTTCCTGGAGAAGTTATTACTGTGAGACTACATATCAGATCGCAATAAACGATGGGAATTGTATATAACAGACTGTCAAAGAGTAGGTATATCAGTAAGTCGGCATGCCCTGATCAAGTCAGTCATCGATCGATTCTCGAACCGTTAACACCTCGAAACGTGGAGTTCCTGATAGCTTTGGGTCTGAAACTGACACCTTTTGGAAGAGGAATTTCCGACAACTGAAAATCCGATTTTGCTGTTTTATCATCTGCTACGTACCATGGAGGAAGAAATCTTAAACATTGAAACACCAGTCGTCTTTGACGAATTCGTTGCGCATTACGAGATTCACGCTCACAAACCTTACGCCTCGTCAACTTTCAACAACAGCGATGAAATTCGAATCACCGTTCAGCATCAGGATTTATGCATATTACCCAACAAAAGTTCGGTACATATCCATGGACGACTCCTCAAACCTGATGGTACAGCTACTGTGAACACACAGCTCGTGAACCACGCGCTCTGTCATCTGTTTGAAGAAATTTGCTACGAAATTAATGCAGTTGAGATGGATAGAAGCAAGAACGTTGGCTTGACAAGTCTCATGAAGGGTTACGCTTCCCTGCACCCTGGTCAGACTTGGCTGACGGAGAATGCTGGATGGCTTGATGTAGAATAGAAGAAATAATTGACCGATGCCGAGGATAATTTTGACGTACTGATACCGCTCAACATGATATTGGGTTTCGCGGAAGACTACCGCAAGATCGTTGTCATCGCTAAACATGAGTTAATTTTGACGAGATCAAAAACTGACGTCAACGCAATCATGCAGACTCAATAGGAGGAATTCAAAATCACGATCAATGCAGTGGAATGGCTCATACCGTATTTGAAACTCGCGGATCAGAAAATAGTTGACCTACTAAATTTCAATAAGAGAGATCCGCCTATTTCAATGAGCTTCCGCAGTTGGGAATTGTATGAATATCCCTCATTTCCCACAACATTAAAACACGTTTGGACTGTGAAAACTTCCACTCAGCTTGAAAAACCTCGGTACGTCATTTTAGGTTTCCAAACAAGTAGAAAGAACAAGACCGGCAAGAACGCAAGTCATTTTGATCATTGCAATATCACGGACGTCAAGCTATTTTTAAAGTCTCAATCTTATCCGTACGGTAACCTGAACCTCAACATGAGTCGTAATCTCTACGCGCTCCTGTACGAGATGTACGCAAACTTCCACGCTACCTACTACGACACGAACGCCGAGCCGTTGCTGACAAAGAGTGAATTCCTTCGAGACGTCCCACAGTGGTCCGAAAGCCCGAATTCTTGGCCAAAACTAATAACTCAAATATTTCTAAGTGAAAATTGCTAGTATTACCATACCTATAGTTTTTTGGCTTGCTGGTTTCGAAAATGAATGCAAAAATGCGAAATTCAAAATGGCGGCCCCAAAATGGCGGATGTTTTTCGCGAAAAATGATACCAATTCGCTGAAATTCATACTAGTAATGTTTTTGGGGTCGCTGATTCCGAAAAAAAGAACAAAAATGCAAAATTCAAAATGGCGGCCCCAAAATGGCGGATGATTTTCGCGAAAAATGATACCAATTCGCTGAAATTCATACTAGTAATGTTTTTGGGGTCACCGATTCCGAAAACGAATACAAAAATGTGAAATTAAAAATGGTGGACCGAAAATGGCGGGAATATTCCGTGAAAAATGATACAACTTTGTTGAAAGTGATATTTTGTAAATTAATTTCTTTAATTCTTACAGATTTTTTTCTTATAAAACAAAATAACATAATTTTTAAAGATACATACTAATCGCTATCGAATACTCATCATCGACGTCGTTTTGATGAATGACGTTGTCTGCGTCGCCTTCTTCAAAACTAAACTTTTCATAACTTAGAAGCGCGATCGCTTCATGAAACAAACTTTTTCCCATTTTGGGATGTGCCTTTCGCAAACTCGAAATAAGCGGGTCTGAAGAAGCTAGAAGTCGGAGAAATATGTCTTCAATATTTTTTTCTCTCGAGCATTTTCGTGAGTAACGTTCGCGGTAATTCCGTACGTCTTTATTTCGCGACTCCTGAGCTTCTTCAGAGAGCTGTCCTATTGGCAAAATGGCTAATTTGACAATCCGTGGGCCATGCATAAGTACCTTATGTACAGTTGTGGACATACAATACCATGGGTATAATTCAACGAATCGATCAGCAGTCTCGTTGCAAATATTTTACTTACTTTTAATAATTTATAAATCAGAATTATTCACTTTCGTGATAATATTCAGTAGTGCGAGTCCAATGAAATTCAAATTGGACACTATGTACATTACATCAGATACATTTGTAACAGTCCTCAGGTATATGTAAACAAAAGAAAAAGTCTGCATCGCCGCGCTACACTAATCCCACGAGGCGGGACACGAGGCTCCGACCGAGTCGACAAAACACTGCTTCAAAGAATGCTTATTTTTGACCAATGGAGCAAAAACGAGCAGGCGATGCCAACGGTTTCACATTCTCTATACTTTTTCACACTAGGAATCGTTGAGATCTCCGCAGGATCTCCGGGGATCATAACTAATTCTCTACAGATAGTAATGCAATTCAATGAAATAGGTTATTTTGCAGCACTCGTATTGCATCATTAATATCATCGCCATAAATTCCGAAACTTGGTTCTTTCACAAAATTTATGTAATTCACTTACCTTGAGGAATAATATCCATTTTGGTCGACTCGATTTTGATGCAAATTGAAAAAACTATAGCCTTTTTTATCCCGCGCTCGAAAACGTGCACACACCACAGTCCCGCGCGAGTCTTGACAAAGGTCACTTTCGAGGGTTTACCACAGGCCATAGAATGAATATAAACATCTGTCCTTTTGGATTTCAAAGCTCTGATGCTATCTATTGACAAATATGTGAAGCTTTACCTCGGATGATAACTTTCGGTTTTGGGGGTTTTGGCCAGGAATTCGGGCTTTCGGACCACTGTGCGTCCCCTTATTTGTTATCGACTGTTCAAAACAAAACGAATCTCTGAAGTACGGACCTGTCGACATCCGTTTTGAATTTGAAGCTAAAGCCAACTTTCCCGCTGAAACATCGGCGTACTGCTTGATTGTTCACGATTGTATTGTCGAATACAACCCGCTCAGTGGTGGGGTGAAAAAGTTGGTTTAAAAGCTGACCCGTTCCCACCATCTCGCACAGTTCAAAGATGGAGCTTATTGTTGACATACAAGGCTTTCGTAGACCTTTCAACAATACCTTCACATTGAAAGAATTGGCTATAATTTCAATCTACTCGGAAGCATCTCCATCAATGTGTTTCTTCAAGCCACCTTACGAATGGGATTTACTGGACGTCAAATACAAAAGCCAAAATTCTTGGTTAGAACGCGATTTTCACGGTATACCTAGGAGCTGTGGAACCATACCGTTTGAGAAAGTTGAGTGGACCATTGAAGACAGGCTGTGCAAAGCTGAAACCGTGTCTGAAAAGGAGAAGAAAAACGAGCTTGGTTGCTTAAAATTGTCCTGAAAGTTGAAATCATCGATATGCTGGACTTTTACTGTCCGTCGCTTCAAACCTTGCAAAAGACTTCAGCTGTGTCTCTAAGATGTCACGTGCATACAATACCCAACGCAATCTGTGCAGCACAAAACGTTTTGATAATTCAAAATTGGCTACAAAATCATCACACTGTTCGGATAGCGAGGGTGTACGATTTGTGTTACTGCGCAGAAGCGTTTACAAGAACTGTCCCGCTTTCCTGGCGAATATATCATCCTGGTTATGATACTGTTGAATAGAATTATTGTACTATCGTTGTGAAGTAATTGTCAACTGTACCCTAAAAATTGTACTCAATAAAACTGTTTTTTAAAGAATATTCATGAAATAATTTTACACCTTCACCTTCACCTTAGCTCTTAAGAGAGAATTTCTTTCAATACAAAGTTCATGTAATATTCAACCTTGCTTTCCATACTTGACCGAGCTGATGTCACGAGCGCCGCATATTTACTCAGAATATATCACAGATTATGTCAATTATTATTATCCTTAGAAACAAGGAAGCATAGCATAAATATATTAGTTAGTCTATATAAAATATTTTATTATAACCAGTTCGTGGAGTAACCGAGCGCAACGGCGTAGTTGGACGACCAGCAACGTCAGCGTCTTCGCGCCCGCCGGATCCCGGGTGTAATCAACACCGGGATGAGGCGAGCGCGAAATCACGCGCTTCGAGGATGACTGTCGCGAGGCGAGCCTTTGTTCCAAAATTGTGTATCTAGCAAAAACCTCGAATTGTAAATTCAGCGAAAACCTCGCTCGCCGCCCGGCGTTCCAAGGGGAGTCGGACGAGCGAGCGAAGGCAGTCCCGTTAGAGACAGAGTAAAATCGACATCAGCGGAACCCGGCTCCTTCTAAGCTACCGCGTATAGAGCTATAAGCCCTTTTTCGATACCGACGATTAGAGCATGATTCTCTAATCCTACACACGGCCGGAAAGGTTTCTCGCGTCGCGGTATAAGTCTTACGAAGCTAATAATAAGTGCAAAACGTTAAGCCACGAACTCCATTGAGCTGTGTAGTCTGTAAGCAAGCGTGAGTGTGAAGGCGTGTACACTTGGGCGAGTTCGAAGCTGAACCTGCGAAGCGTAAGAGAGGGAGAGAAAGTGAGTAATATTAAGACAAAGATAATTGTAAGCTTCCTTGTTTCAAGAATTCTCTGCTTTTGGTTCACTTCACTTATTAAACATTTTAATTTGGCTTTTCCATCATAAACATTTGGTACGATAAATTGAAATCCTCCAACCCTATTCCCGAGGAACGCCCTGTAGAGGACGTTCACCTCCTAACCCACATAGAAAATAAATATAAACCTCTGCGAGTACTTAGAGGGTTGAAGTCGTCGCGTGCGAGACCGCTCCGCACGTGACACTGTACTCAAACCGAGTTATGTTTTGCATTCCTAGAGCGATAGTAACCCAACACCGCAGATCCTTGGCTCTGAATGTATACTACCGCAGCTATCTGTCGACCTTGTACTCTAGTCTTGACTGAACCCGTTCAAAATTCATCGTAGAGTTCACATTACAGTTACAAGACACAAACGCAGCTCGAAACCCTCCATCCTTGCTTAGTGGTGTTCGAAGTAGCATTTTCTTGGATTTTAAGACTTAATTCTAGTTACAATTGCAAGGTACAAAACGTACGTTGGATTAACAGGAGGATTAAGTAGGTATACAGGATGGTTTACCGATAACTGGAAAAATATTCATAATTTCAATCTTTTTTTTTGTTTTTTGAACGTAAGACTTCCACAAGACACTGGAAATTTGAATTTGATACTCAGATTATAGGTATACGAATTCAAGTTGACAGTACGATCCGCCAAAATAGCGTAGATGCAACCGCATCTCCTTACTGGCTGTCGTCATCTTCTGAAACGAATCTTCATTTTCTTGGAGGGCCTTGGTCAGTCGGTTCGGTAGAAAAATCGTGAAAGAGTCCTATTGAAATATGTTCAGTAGCACTCATTGTACGTAAATGTGTGTGAGGTGTCACCTCACCTGTGTGAATGTGAGAGGAGCACTGATTATCTCCTCTTTGATTTATCATTCGTGTTGCGCACCGAGCGACAGTTCTCGAGCATCTCTCTTTCGGCACGCTTGCCAACGTCCATCTATGTAACAACACTATAACCTCTATAGAAAAAATATACTTGTACTGTTCTCTATCATACCTACAATGTATTTATTCCACTCCCCCTGCGCATACCATAGTATACCTTGTGACGTGGTATTTTGTACCCCGTCACTTTGTTTAATTATCGCATTCCGCTAGGTGCAGATATCGCTAAAAATAACGAAAGCACGTCTGAGGCCAATACTCCAAAAATGAACGAATAATTATATTTAAGTTGAATTCTCTTTACTAAGCTAATTGTATGCTATTTTCTAATTCTGTAACGCTCTACGAGAACCATCTACGAGACCTTCGCGTCAAGATACCAGGACACTGCCTGACAGGGGTCACGTATCAGCTCAACATCGACCACCACCGACTACAGACAAACGAATACCGCTGAAACCACTCCCGATGGATGCCTATCTAGTTGTCGAACAGGGTCGTGCGTGATGCACAAACAGTACCTCCGACTATTTAAGACTTATCGGCCAGGAGCCGAACCACGAATGAATGCTTCTACCGCTCGGATGCATCGTTAGGCGGCGTACAGGGCTGTGCGTCAAAAACACAACAAAGCCTCCCGTCGACGATACTTATCAGCCTGGAGCTGAACCGACCCTAACATCTACTAAGTCGTTGTCTATCAAATAGAGGACGGTTTTCTCTTCACGAACCGTCCTATCGAAGGACTGCGGCGTGGAATAGGCTAATGATATGCTGACCACGTGGATCTGGTGGATCTAGTGTGGGGATCCGGGTTGAGGGCCATCATCACCAGATCGTTCCGGCATGAGGGCTTCAATGAGCGAGGGCCGGGATGCAGCGCCGGCGAAATAGCTACAACGGGGAGTACCAGTAAAGCAAGGAGTGAGTTACAGTCAGTCGCAAGTCCAGGAGACCGGTGACGTAATATTGCCGCACACCTTAATATCGCAACACATGAGCAGTACGACCTCCCCTCTCACCAACGATACCGCACAGCTGAAGGAAAACATCTCTGACCACCTTCCGACGTTCCGATACCTCGATACCTGTCGTCGAGGGAGAAGAAAAACAAGCGGCGAGGGATTATCGCCGCCTACCGGTAGAACAGACCTACGCGACCTGCTGGTCCAATTAGAATACCGCAAATTTGAGGAAGAATCACGTGACAGCAGCTCGACGAAAATCAGGATCATCGCTCATCTCGTCACTCTACGTTCAGTTTTTGAGTAACCACGACGTGCTATCGTAATATTCAGTGCCATTATCGCTATCTGCCGATTTAACTGTCGTTATTGTACCGTATTCTCTAGTACCTGCTATATCTTCTTTTACGTAAGTGAGGTTCCTTTCTTATTTTGTGAAGCCACGAGATTACTTGCAATATATCGTACCTCTGCCTTTATCTCTTTCTCTCTTTATCTTGCAGTTGGTCTGCTTGAGCCACCTGGGCTCGTACCTTATTCTCTCTTATCTCTTATCTTGTCCCTTTCTCTGTCTTATTGCAAGTAACTTCGCGACTGGTTGACTATTACTTACGCATTGTAGTGACTATCGCTTTATTTTATTATCTTTCTCTTCTGGAACATTTGAATGTCTAATATCGCTGTCTAGCAGCGCGTTCCGTTGAAGGATCAATTTTTATCTTAGCTATTGAGCATTGCTATTTCGTTATATTTTCTCTGATTAGTTCATATCTGTCTCTTTACCTATTACCGTTGATTATCGTATCTTAGTGAGTGTACCGCGGGAGCGATCTTACATCGCTGCGCGGTCCCGCTCGTCGTTCATTTGACATTGGAGTATTATGCCGTATCGCATAACATCTTTTTCATTATTTTCTTCGCTAATATCGCTGATCGTAGTTGTCCGTAGTCTCTTTGGTTTGCCGTACGGTGCATATTCATTATCTTGAATATTGTTTGCCTTATCTTGAATTACCTTTCATCGTACCGAATGTTATCTCTCTTTCTCTCGCACTTACCGCAAACTAGAGACTACGTATTATCTGTTAGTACCAATATTTTATGATAATTTTCTACTTGACGTGTTGCTTGAATTTACCTTGTAATTCATAATTCCCTGTCTGCCTATTTCTGATCATTCTGGTAATGTGATAACTATTACAATTGTTGTATTTCGCATGTGTTTATAATCGCTTCTCATATTTTATGGTTTATTGCTTAATGCTTAATTTAAGTACCGTATATCTTTTCCGTTCTGCATACTCAGTATAGAACCGTATTAGTTATTACCTCGAATCATAGTATCGCGAGCTTGTGCATATTTCCCGCTTATTCGGAAAACGTTCCGTTATTTGTTAAATCTCTCGCTTAACTTTTCTCTGGCTGTAAATATTGTTAATTATCGCATTTATCGTAATTGTATCTCAATCTCTTCAGCTACTTGCTTGTCATTAAACTTATCGCTTCTTACTTAACATATTTGATACTATTCCGGCTTTTCCTGTTTCTTATTTTATCTATTGGATTCGACCCCGCCCCTCTACCATTATCTTGTCTATCTGAGTAAACTGTGCAAAACCGTCGTAGAACCTGACCTTACCTTTATCTATTACCTCTACCTTTACCTTTACCTTTTTCTCTAATTATCTATTTTTGACGCATGTGCGTCTGGTGCCCATCAATCGTATCTTTCTCTCTTATTACCTCTCTCTCTATCTAATTATTCAGGTTAGTGACTGCGCCGTAGGGTAACCAATTATCTCGTTTCTATCGTTTTACCCTCAATAACAAAAATTGGTTACAACCTATCAATAGGTTATGGGCCCAGGGATGAACAGTGTATGAATGGAAGAGAGGAAGCAACTTGTGAAACGTTAAAAAACGTGTGTGAGTGCGCGTCGACGGACAGACCGCCAAAAAGTTCTTTTTGAAAGTGACTGTTGAATAGTCTTTTGACGCGAGTGAAACGGCCGACGGACTGAGCATCAAGTATATCTCGCAATTCGACGGAAAAGATTTCCAAGTATGGAAATTCCAGATGAAACAAGTTTTCGTGTCGATGGGAGTTAAAGAAATCGTAACCGGAGAGAAAGAAAAACCAGACAATACACAAACCGAGGCGCTAAAAGAATGGAAAACGAACGACGCAAGGGCCACTAGTGCCATGTTAGCGACAATGACAAGTAGTCAAAAAAGCAAATTTTGATCTGTGACTCGTCGAAAGAGATTTGGACCAAATTAAGTTCGCTACACGAAGAAAAATCCGAAGCTAACAAGATGAGCCTTCTGCAAAGATTTCACGCTGTGAAGATAGAAGAATCCGAAGATACGAATCAGTATATCACGCGCACGCTCAATATATTAAGTCAATTGCGTGAAATCAACGAGAAGATGTCCGACGCATTTATGATGGCAAAAATCATCGGAGGCTTGCCGAAGGAATATGAATACTTTGTGACTGCTTGGGACAGCGTACCAAACTCAAATCAAACTTTGAATAACCTGCAAGAGAGGCTTATCAAAGAAGAACGAAGAAAGAAACCAGACGAGGACGTGGAAAGGACGTCGGTTGGTGCTTTGTTTTCATCGAGTGAAAAGTCGCATCGTCAAAATTCGTCGGACAGGGAGTGCTATCGCTGTCGGAGAAAAGGACACATCGCCCGTAACTGCCCGCAGGGGGACAATCGACAACATCAACAAAGACGAGGCAGAGATCGTGGTCGAGACAGAGGCAGCCACAGAGGTCATCGGGCGGGCAATCATTAGTCAGCGAATTTTGCCGGAATAGTAAACACACATTCGCAAGCAAGCACGAATTATGGTTTTGCAGGTGCGTTTGTCGTGACCATGGACGTTGGAGCGAGCATCGAACGACTGGAAGCGAACGCCACCTGCGAGCTCAAGGAGAAGCTCAACACTGTCGATATTAAGGATCTTTGGTTGACCGACAGTGGCGCCAGTAGGCACATTACCTTCCGCCGTGATTGGTT
Organism: Neodiprion fabricii; assembly: GCF_021155785.1. Classification (NCBI taxonomy): domain Eukaryota; kingdom Metazoa; phylum Arthropoda; class Insecta; order Hymenoptera; family Diprionidae; genus Neodiprion; species Neodiprion fabricii. The sequence continues at coordinate 15,039,305 of NC_060243.1, forward strand.
TGACACATTCACAACGATCGATAATGCAGAAGTGACGATGGGAAATAATGAAACACGAAAAGTAGAGGGCGTCGGATCAATAAGGATAAAGCGATTTGTAAATGGAAAATGGATCGATGGAAGTGTAAATAACGTATTGTATGTGCCGTCTTTTAAGAAAAACTTATTTTATTAATAAATGTTTCGACAGGAATGGGACTAAAAGTAATGTTTGAAGGAGACAAAGTCGAAATGATGACAAAAACGGGCGAAACCGTTGCCGAGGGAGTAAAGTACTATAAGGATATATGTATTTTATTTTTCATGGTGTGTACAGCTGAAGCAAATGTAGGCACGTGCACGCTGCAAATACTGCATGAGTCGCTGGGACACGTAAACAAGCAGAGACTCAACGAAATGCTGAAGGCCGGTAGCATCGAAGGAACCAAAAAGGTGAGAAATGATCAGACTTTCTGCGAGAGTTGCGCTTTTGGCAAGGCTCATAAGAAAATCTGCAAGAAGAGTATGACGCGGCACAGGGATTTCGAGCTGGGCGAATCAATCTATATGGATTTATGTGGAGAAATGTCCGAATCTCTCGGTAGGGCAAAATATTTCTTTATGTTAAAGGACAGACGATCAGGTTATCGATATGTATATTTTTTAAAAAAGAAAAGTGATGCTTTTGATAAATTCGTGGGATTCTCAAATCTTATCGGTAATCAGTTCAATAGAAAAATTAAAACCGTAAGATGTGATAATGGTCGGGAGTTTATTAATGAGGAATTCCATGGTTTTTTTTCGGCGAATGGGATAATCCTGGCAAATTCTGTGCCGTACTGCAGTGAGCAGAATGGGAGAATCGAGCGAGAGATGAGGACTATAGTCTAGTCAGCGAGGAGCATGATTCACTCGACAACCCTACCGAGATACCTATGGGCCGAAGCAGTAAACACCGCAGTCTACGCAATCAATCGAACAACGAATTCAACAAGTAAGCACATCACACCATATGAGCAATGGCACGGCACCAAGCCGAACGTTGCACATATGTTACCGTTTGGAATAGAAGGTTTTCATTACATCCCCGATGCAAAAGGGAAGAAATTCGACAAGAAGGCCGAAAAGGTATACCTCATGGGATACCAAGAAGGATCGGAAAATTATCGAGTTTATAGTCCATCAAGAAGAGACGTTGTTTTGGCACGCGATGTAACATTCAGGCCTGTTATCGAGCCGAGAATATGCATTCCAATTGTTGGAAGGAAAGGGGTTAGCTATGATGATATGCTCGAGGACGAGGAATCATCAAGTGATCTTTCTGACTACAATGATTTCAGCGATGACAAAATGGACATCACTCTGGGTGCATCTAGTCAACCGATCGAGAAAAAAATTGAAGAAAAAGAGCGAGTCAAGAAGTGTACCAAGAGGAAAGCAGTCGACATCACGATAGAAGGAATACCAAATTTGCGTGACAGATCGCTGGTCAAGAAACCAAAGAGATATGAGACGAATTACACCGAGGTTCAAGAGCCAGTTGACTACCAAGATGCCGTAAGCTGTATCGATAGAGAAAAATGGAAAGAGGCCATCAACGATGAACTACGTTCACATGAACTGAACGGCACTTGGGGAATCGTACGTAAACCAAAGAACGTTGAATTGCTCGACACCAAATGGGTTTTTAAGGTACAAAAGGACTCGAACGACAAGGTCAAGAAGTATAAAGCGCGATTATGCGCAAGAGGATTTAAACAGCGAGAAGGCATCGACTACGACGAGACGTTTGCTCCGGTGATAAGGTACGAATCTCTTCGAATGCTTCTTGGTGTTGCTGCCAAACTCGATCTTGAAATTGTGCAATTTGACATCAAGACGGCATTCTTGTATGGAGTCTTGGAAGAGGATTTGTACATCAGTGCACCACTGGGACTGGACTCATCGAACATCGCCGACGGTCAAGTTTTGAAATTAAAGAGATCAATCTACGGACTCAAACAGGCGTCACGCTGCTGGAATAACAGATTTCATGATTTTCTTGTCAAACACGGTTTTTCGAGATGTGAGAATGAATGGTCAATCTATGTATGTATGAATGATCGCGAACCTATGTATTTGGCAGTATTCGTGGACGACGGTTTAATTTTTGGAAAAAGAATGAGTGAAATAACTAAGGTGTTGAAAACACTTACGAGCGAATTTGAGGTCAAGGTCGGGCAGGTGGACGTGTTCATTGGTATGCAAATTGAGAGAAATAGAGACATGAAAACAATTTTTATCCATCAAAAGGCCTATGCTCTCAGAGTCGTAAAAAGATTTAGACTGGATGAAGCAAATCCAGTGGACACTCCAGCTTGTCTGGGCTCAAAATTTGACAATAAAAGCGAAACGATAAAGCTCAAACGTGATGTTCCATACCGTGAAGCGATCGGTAGTCTGATGTTTCTAGTCGTTGTATCTCGTCCCGACTTAGCTTTTATTGTAAATTATTTAAGCAGATTTTTGTGCAAATATGATCGCAGACATTGGTCAGCTATTCAGCGCGTTATACGATATGTAAGAGCGACTACAAAGTACGGAATAAGCTATAATGGTATGAGTGAGAATTCTGGTCTATTTATGTATTCCGACGCAGACCATGCGGGTGACAAGGACACGAGAAAGTCCACAAGCGGCGGCATAATGTTCTTCGCCTCTGGTCCAGTTTTATGGTATGCAAGACGACAGTCAGTCGTTGCAATGAGTACGACCGAGGCGGAATACATTGCCGCTAGCACCGCGACGCGAGAAACCATATGGGCAAAAAGATTTTTGAAGGAAATTGGAGTTGGATGTGTTGGACCCACTGAAATAATAGTTGATGATAAAGGAGCAATTCAGCTTGCAAAATATCCATCTCAGAATCGTGAAACCAAGCACATTGAACTTCACTTTCATATTATTAGAGATCATTTTTATATTTGGAAAAATATCACAGTTTCGTACGTTGAAAGCAAATTGCAGCGCGCTGATATTTTCACCAAAGTTTTGCCAAGGGACGACTTTCATAGAATGAGAAGTGCTATTGGTGTAAAAGAGTGTTCCGGAACGGAGGGAATATTGAAATATGTTCAGTAGCACTCATTGTACGTAAATGTGTGTGAGGTGTGTATGTGTGAATGTGAGAGGAGCACTGATTCTTCCCTCTTCGCTTTATCATTCGTGTTGCGCACCGAGCGCCAGTTCTCGAGCATCTCTCCTCCGGCACGCTTGCCAACGTCCATCTATGTGACAACACTATAACCTTTATAGAAAGAATATACTTCTACTGTTCTCTATCATACCTACAATGTATTTATTCCACTGCCCCTGCACATACCGTAGTATACCTCATATCAATAAGTCCTCCAAGTCCAGAACGATTTCATCACCAAATTTCGTTTCAACCCGACGAACGCCACTGACTCGGTAGTCGAAGTATACTTCGAGGTCCTAAAGCTTTTTCAAGGGCATAAGTGTCTCCAGGCGACCGACTTCCATCAATTTTGAAAAGTCCATGATCATTACTGTCGAGTTGTATGTGCTCAAAATCTCTTGTGAGTTGATTGAGGTCAGATCTGATTTTCAGCAGATGTTTTACTTCTCCAATATTCTTCATGAGCAGTTCCAGTCGTTTCTTCAATTCACGTTGTTGTTCCAGAGCACTTCTCATTTGCAAGAAGAACAGCTTCAGACTGGCGATGAAGTTTTCATTTTTGACTTATATAACGTTCCCCCACCACATAATTTGAAATTTGGTGGGGGGTGAAGAATGTCACGTGGTTGATATCAAATACGTATGTTTGTGTATGCGCGCGCACCTTTAAGCATTCTTAGAGCGATAGTAACCTAACACCGCAGATCCATGACTCTGAATGTACCGCGGCTATCGATCGATCTTGCACTCTGGTCTTGACTGAACCCGTTCAAAATTTATCGTTGAGTTCACATGACAGTTACAAGCCAAAAAGAACGTCAGGTGGTTGATATCAAACCGGCATCCGAGTAAGTGAAAAACAAGTCTCAGAACCATTCATTTTGGAATGTCGCATGGTTGATAACGTGGGAAAGGAATGTGGGGTGGTTGATGTTACACATCAGCAGTCCTACCGTGGGAAAAGAATTCGAAGTGGTTGATGTTACACATCAACAGTCCTATCGTGGGAAAAGAATGCGGGACGGGTAACCGACATCCAGGTCAGTAAAAAAGTTCACGCCCCTGCTGCGCCCTCTACCGTTGGCAGGCGAGCACCACATAGAGACTCTGACCTTTGATCGGTAAAACAGCACGATTTTGACCTTCTACCGATAAGAATTGTCGGTAAGGCAGTGCGTCTTTCACCGTCAACCGATACAACTGACGGTAAGGTTGCACGTTTTAACCTCAAGTCGGCACAGCAGAGCACGTTTTATCTGACGAGAGTGGAGGTAGCTTTAAAGGGTTTGCGTCTAAGATGCGTGGAGCGGCTCGGTCGGTAAAGAAGGTGTTTGTACTCAGAACTCTCCTTGCTATACTAGTAGTTTCGGTGGCTGAAATACATGCCGAACACAAAACGAAACCGCATTCCGACGGAATATCACCCTATACTGCCCGGAATATCCAGATTGTAACATCCGCTATGGAGAACTTGTTGACTGGCTACGCCTGAACTATGCCACCTGGCTGACCTGGATGATTCCCAAAAATCATCAATACCTAGTCAACGAAGGGGATGAAACTCTGAAACGAAAAGTAAAGGCCAAGTTCGACTTTCAAGAGGACACACCAAACCGTATCCGCACTTTCTGGAAAAGGGAAAACGTCCTGTTTGACGCTCCGACCCTGGCCAATGCAGCCAATAAGACAGCCACCCAGTTGTCCGAGGAGAAAAGGCAACTAGCTGTTAAGAAGATGACGTCGACGACCAGCAAGAAGACTCTCGACGACATCATGATCGAAAGACCAGAGTTAACGGAAGGAGAAGAACAACTCCGTGTCCTTGTCCCAACTAAATACAAAAAATAAATAAGCCTGTACTGTCATTTCTTTCTTTTGTCGATATTTTTATAATTGTTACCATTATTCTTACTTACTCTTGTTATTTCTGACTGTTACCTGATTTAGCATCATTTGACAATTATGTTGTAACTTTTTGTCTTACGTTCGCTACAGAGGACGTACTCTCGTCGATTATTCAGTTACTCAATAAAATTAGTTCATTGTAAGCCGATATATCATAGGCTGCTTGAATAAGTTTACTAACCATACCGTAATCGTAACATGTCGTCCAATCCTAAAATCCCTTTCCCACTGAATTGCAAGACCATCGAAAGATCCTCCACTAAATTTCAGAGATTTCTTGTTGGAGCAGCGTTGGGAGAAGACTATAAATTTCACGGAAACATGATTATATCTCGCTTATGACGTCAAGGTCTGAGAGGGGGGGAATGTGACAAGAAAATAAAACTCTTCCTCGACGTCAAAACTCGAATTGACTCCTCGAGAACTCAATCAACCCCCGAACCCAGATAATCGACACTAACCCTGTAGGTAGAAAATTAGTATAAACTTAATCGTCATCTGTATTGTCAACCTATAGATTAGACCAGGTATCAGGCTCCACGAGGAAAGACTGACACTGTGTTTGACCGCGAAATAAACACCTCTGCCTGCACACGTTGTAGCAGACCGGCAGCAAAGCGAAGACGCTAGATCGGCGCAGATTAGCTGCGAATAATAAACACACTCCAGTTGTGAGCAGTCCTCGAGGAGTCTCGGTCGTGTAAACTATGATTTGTCAAATCTAACTATTCTGTGTAATAGAACTTCGACCGTCTGTTGTCGACTAAACTAAGTTTGCCATTTAAGAAGGGTAACTTGATCCAGTATATCGACAAGTAGTAGGTAAATAAATTTATACATCTTCGCCTATACGCTTTTCTATTGTCTTGCAATTGCTTTTGGTCCTCTACGTATCCTCCTTGTGTTGTCTCTTCTATTTTAATAATCGAGGTAGCCGAATTCCTCATTCATTTATTTATTCATTAATGGAAAATTATAAAAGGAAATTTAGGTATTGGTTCCTCAAACCAATTGGCGCCCAACGAATTTATAGAATTAATTAACTAATTAGCCTAGAGCCCTGTCAGCCGACGGACCACGGCCGCGGCAGGTGGTGTGTATTTTTATTTAATTTTCGTCAAATTGTCTTTGTAAAAGTACGCCGTCTCAATGGAATCAAATTAATCGAACCGAATACTATTGATAACACGAGCAAGGCTATAATAAATAAACACACCCAAGTATCTAAAGAGGAAATGGATTGATGTAATAAAAACCGAGAGACAAATCAATATAAAAGAAGACAAGAAATAAAGAAGTCTACGCGAATCCGCAAATCTAAACGAAAACAGCCCGAAGACGAATATAAAAGGAAAACAACGTGCGCGATCCCAAGGAATATCCCTACGTAAAACACGAATCAACCTAATGAGATGAATATGCCAAAATTAAAACGATTCTTTATGATTCAAAATTCCAACGATAACCTAGTTAAAGCCAGGGTCGAGCTTTTGGAATCCTTACTGGGATTAGAACACTTAAATACCGAGGAAAAAAAGAACGTCTATAACCTAATCCGAACAAACGCAGATATATTTTATCTACCAGGCGATAATTCAGGATGCACTAACGTAATTAAACATAAAATAACTACAACCGACGAACAGCCAATAAATACGAAATAATATCGCTACCCACCAATCCATAAGGAAGAAATTCAAAAACAAGTAGGAGAACTATTAGATTCAGATATTATTCAACCTTCAGGGTCTTCATACAACTCTCCGTTGTGGATAGTGCCTGAGAAACCGGACTCCAAAGGGAATAAGCGCTGGCGCATGGTGATTGACTATAGATCATTGAACGAAAAAACGCTAGGAGACGCATACCCGCTACCTAATATCACGGATATCTTGGATCAACTAGGATAAATATTTCTCAGTCTTCGATCTAGCCTCCGGGTTTCACCAAATTCAGATGGACGAAAGGGACAAAGGTGAAACTGCCTTCACAACGCCTTACGGACACTACGAATTCAATAGAATGCCATTCGGTTTGAAAAACGCACCCGCAACCTTCCAGCGTTTAATGAATCAAGTGTTAACGGGACTCCAAGGAATAGAAATACTCGTATATCTCGATGATATTGTATTATATGCAAAATCGCTAGAAGAACATGACGAAACATTTGGAAAATTAGCCGAGAGATTGAGACCTGCAAATTTAAAACTTCAACCTGATAAATGTGAATTCCTAAAGAAAGAGGTAGGCTATCTCGGGCATATTATAGGCAAAGACGGTGTGCGACCAGACCCGAAGAAACTAGAATCCGTAGAACTAGAGAAAAACCCAGAAAAATATTAAACAATTCTCAGGGCTAGCAGGCTATTACCGCCGTTTCATCAAGGACTTTTCAAAAATCGCCAAACCTATGTCAAACCTATTGAAGAAAGACTTGATCTTCTGATGGTCAACAGAACAATAACAAGCTTTTGAAAAATTGAAAGGATTACTGTGCGAACAACCCATATTACAATATCCAGATTTTACGCGAACATTTGTACTAAACACCGACGCTTTCTACTTCGCCATCGGAGGAATACTAAGTCAAGGAGATATCGGAAAAGATTTACCAATCTCATACGTCTCCAGAGTTCTCAATGGAGCAGAATTGAATTATTCAACGATCGAAAAGAAGCTGCTCGCAATAGTATACAGCGTCCAATATTTTCGACCTTATTTGTACGGGAGGAAATTTACATTGATCACCGAACATAAACCACTGCTCTGGCTACACTCTGTGAAAGTCCCAACTTCACGATTATTGAGGTGGAAAATCAAGCTTGTTGAATATGAATATACAGTCGTCTATAAAGCCGGTAAAACCAACCTCAACGCAGACGCCTTATCTACGAACTCTGGCGCCTCACAAATACTCGCAATAAACATGTACTCACTGGAGTCAGACGACTCAAGTGAGAACGAACTCGTCGCAATCACTACGCAGGCTGACATACACCAGGACTCACCATTAGCTCACAATTCCGAAGAACTCGAAACAACCGACGACGGCAGCTTAAGCGAATCCCGAGGAGAACCGGGAAGCGAAGATGAGTACGAACAGCTTGAAATGCTAGAAGACTGGCTAGATGCAGACGACCACCCTCATATAATAAAACTCGAGGACACTATCAGAGATATCGCTATCCAGGAGGCAGACGATGATGGAAAAAGCAACGAACTAACACTAGAAACGAACCCAGAAACGAAGATATACCCTAGGACGCCTGTAAGAGAACGAGACATATCAAGCCTGACAGTAATGACGGTTCAAGAGAACCCAGGGGAAACAAAACAAATGGCGGAAATAAATTTCACGAACGTGAGACGTTAGAAAACAGGCTAAAAACGTACGACGATCCTGGAAAAATTGAAGTATTACCACCTAACGAAAATTTAACCGAACAGAAGAGAGAAAAACAAATCGCAAAATCTAACCCTGTCATAATCGAAGATATCGAGACCCGCTCTAATGTAATCACCATTCGAGACAATATAGTAACGAAAAAGGGAGCAATTGTTTGATTTGCAAACGAGCACGGAGAACCCATAGATTCCGGAGGAAAATCACTCGTGGCCTGCCGCAAAGCTATAAAACTAGGAAATATTAACGGAAAGGGAGGAGAAACATGGTTTAAGAAAAGGAAATAGAGAAAACAATTTGTAATAATCTTATGAGAAAAAGGAGATGGAAGCGAGCAATTAAAATCCGCTATCCGCGAACTCAAGATTCTTATCACACAGCTTAAAATAACACCACTATTCATATCAGAAACTAAAGAAGGAATCTATGCAATCCCCTGGAAACACATTATTAATGTATTCAGAATAACATTCACTACCGACCCCGTAAAAATTGTAGTTTGCACGAACGAAATTATCTTACCACCTCACTCGGAACGATTGACTATTATCGAAGAGGCTCATGCTTCAGCAATAGGTGGACACAAAGGCGTCACGAAAACATATAATCGAATAAAACAATACTATTATTGGGAGAATTTAAAGGAAGAAATTCAGAAATTTATCATGCAGTGCATAGCTGCCAGAAGAAAAAATTAATCCGAGTAAAAACCAAACAACCAATGGTTATAATCGACACGTCTTCAACCGCGTTCGACAAAATATTATTGGATATAGTAGGGCCACTTCCGCCGACAAAAAACGAATACTCATTCTTATTAACGATGCAGAATAATCTAACGAAATATTCATCAGCCGAGCCCCTGAAAAGAGCAACAGCACAGGAAATTGGCGAAGCCTTCTTAAAGAAATTTATTTGTCAATTTGGTACACCAAGAGCCGTACTGACTGATCAAGGACAAGCATTCACAGGAACTTTACTTAAATCAATAGCCAAATATTTTAAAATTTAACAATTTAAGACAACAGCGTTCCACCCGTAATCGAACGGTTCACTAGAAAGATCCCACCACGTGCTAATAGAATACCTAAAACACTTCATAAAGGATAAACAAGACTGGGACTGGTATATGGGCGCATAGCACGCGCACCATGGAGTCGAGTATCTGCCGACGGAGAATTAAAACTATACAGCGAATACATATCCGACCTGTTGGATACGTTTCATAGCATCCAAACCGACGCGAGAGAAAACATAGAAAAAGCCAAACTCAGTTATAAAGAATAGGATAGACCGAGGCGAATCGGATCAATGGGTGAATCGGATCAAAATAAGAAATCCGTTAATATTTTGAAAAACGCATAGACACAGAAAACAAACGACTGGCGTCTTACGACCCCCTCTCGCCCCGCACCTACCGCAATCGGTAGTATTTGGTTTCGACTAGTCCATCAGTGTCAGCGCTTCTCGAGAGTGAGTCGGGTGTTTGTGTGCGTTACAATTCTAGCGCTCATGTAAGGTACGTACTAACGATTTCTTTGCTTTATTCTAAGGATTTGTGTTAAAACTTTGAATATGGCTTATATTGATTGGGTAGAGGTCTATAATACAAAACATTTCAGTTTTTAAACAAAATATTATAGGTTAATGTGTAAAATATTTATTTCATAAGTCTTTAATACGGGGTTATTCGGGTCGCGTCATCGGGGGCGAATTGGATCGCTTTTTTAAAACGATTTATTTTATATTTGAGATTAATGATGCATTTTTATTTCATTGTAGATGGTTCGCACGTAAGACTAAAGACCCCAGAGTAAGACTGATCTTCTAGAAAAAAATGCTAAGAAAAAACTTAAGACTGACAAAAAAGCTGTGGTAAATAGGAAAAATACTACTGACGACAAAGAAAATATGAACAAGAAGAAGAATAATAAAAGAACGCCTGGAATAAAAATCAAAGGTTCATCTGTAAAACAGAGAGATTGGCATTTTATTTACTGCTCAGATAAATTTATTCATCCACCGTCAGAGGATTGGATTTAGTGCCATGCATGCGAAGAATGGTGCCACGAAAAATGAGCTGATATGGGAGGAAAAAAAGGCCCGTACATATGTGATTTATGTGCTTGTAACTAATATTGATCGCATTATTCATTATATTTAAGTTTTATTAATGATTCCAAAGCTTATAGTGTTAAAAACATTTAATTTAATTACATGTTATTTATGATACCATTCGCCCCGAGAATTGGGGCGATTCGGACATTTCTGTCTGTCAAGTTTTTGGTTAATATTTTGGAGAATTTATCGACAATTTAAGTTTTAAAATGTTTATTGCGTAGCTGGATTGTTACCGATTACCATTGTGTCAATAAAAGTTACATATATTTCACTTTAGTATGATTTTCATATTCCTAAAAAAAAATTGATCCGATTCGCCTCGGTCTACCCTACTACGATCGTAAGCTGAACCCGCAAGAAGTCAAAGTCGGGCAAAAGGTGTTTGTGATGAAGGATAAGGAGAAAAAATTCGGAGACCATTACACAGTCCTTATGAAGTTTTAGAAGTATTGAGTAAAGAAAATATTAAAAATCAAATGGAAAACGGTACGACGAAAGTCATACAATTAAACCGCATGAAGATAGCTCACACCCCGGAAGAATTACGCGAAGCCCCTCGAGAAAAAACAATAGACAGACACGTTCGTTTTGGACCTCAAATTAGTGAATTTCCAGGCGACATCCTTTCATCGCCTAAAGGAACGACATTGGTGCCGACAATATCTAGTGACCTTGATATGACTACGGGCTTATGTAAGAAGATTAAAGAGAAATTCGGGTGATTACCGTTATATAATAAACCGATAAAATTGGGAGAGTTAATAACCTTAGTCACAAATAAAAACAGGATAATATTCTTTTTAATTACTAAAGAAAAGGCCGATTCAAAGCCAACGTATGAAACGCTAGAAGATGCTCTAACCAAGCTCAACGAAACGTGGAAAAATTTTAACCTAACAACGCTGGCAATGCCTTCACTGGACTGCGAACCAGGGAATCTGGAGTGGAGTAAAGTACGCGAGATGCTAAAACAAAATTTTGCGGAGCAATTCAATATACGTATTTATCATGACTCGCCAGCAACTACTATGAACCTGTTAATAACATTGAATGATTACAACATTCCGCCAACAATAAAGGCTGACGCCGACTAAACCGCGGCGGACCGCGGCGGACAGCGGCGGACGGCGGCGAAATTTTCGTTTATACAGTTATCCATATACTAAGAGAATATCTTGAAACTTAACACTCTCGGTCACCACCGACTCGGCACTACTCACGTTCATCGTCTGTATTTCGCAGGCTGGCCATCCCATATTTAATTTCAAACTGCGAAAGGCCAAAAAATGATTGCATCGACAACGAAGACGATTATGTTTTCGTTTTATGTATGGGGCATTCCCTGTCAAATCGTCCATGAATTTGAGTTTTTGATTACATCGAAATTTTTATGGGTGATCTTAACTTTCAAGATATTCTCTTAGTAGGTGTTCACACTAGACGGCGGGTCACCGCGGCGATTTTTCGCGAGTTCCAGGTTGGGAATATTTCAGCGCGGCGGTGCGCCGCGCATCGCCGCCGTCGAATGTGAACACCTGACCGATGCCGAAATTCATCCCAAGTTTGAAAATAGGGCAACCTGCGTTACTTCGGTGTAAATGGTTATGGCTTACAAGGATTCTTCTCATTCTCTCCGCTGTTCTTGCGAATAATAAATGTATTCATTTTTACATCTTAAATAAATCCTACAGAAATTAAATAAATGTTACGTAAGTAATTACTTCATTTTTAAGGAAATGTAAGTAAATGTGGTTTTAGAACAACAAGTTATGATTAATGGATTATTTTATGTGAAAATATATATTTTTTTATTGTTCGGGTATAATGCCGATTTCCTGAAAACTATTTCTTATTTTACGTATGAATTTTTATGAATAAGAAATGAGAGAGTATATTTTGAGCTAGAATTTATTTCATTTTTACTATACATATATTATATGTATAAATATATTAACACTATTCCAATGGTTAATTTACTACACATTTACTAGACAAAAATGTAATTAAATGTATTATATTTGTAGATTTACTGTACATTTGCCATACAGTATTTGGAATTTACTAAACATTGCGCTAAATTCATGCAATGAATGTACAAATAAACAAATGAACACTGCAAGCGACGGGATTCGAGCCCCAGTTGGGAGAAGGTAATGTGCTAGGTTTTTTTTTTGATAGATCTAATTGTAAAATGCGTTATCATCAATGGCATTTGCTAATAAGTTGTTGAAATGCTGTTTCTGCTCACAATAAATGTTAACATCAACTATTTTTTAATATTTATTTTTTAACGAGAAATCCCGGATAGTTACCGTATAGTACAACTGGGCTTAGGCTGTCCAGCCGATCGTAACACTATTGTCCGGGAGCTGGCCGGAAAGGCTGCTCAGCGCCCGGATTGAAACCGGGAGAACTGACCAGTACCCGGCCAGTTCCCGGTTTCAATATCCGCACGGGATATATTGCATACCCTTCGACCCCTAGCGTACGGACTATGTCTGATTTATCGCCACCGGTGAGTCCCGAAGGGCTGAAACTCGGTGGACTATCCAATCTGAATACAAGCTATTAAAGACTAAAATTTCAGATCGAATTTCTGAGGTTCCGTTCATTTGTCGTTAATTGGTGGAATTGCCGTATATAGAATCTATTTTTTTTTCTTTAGATTCATGAATAAACCATAACACTTTTAAATCTGCACCTGACGCAAAAGGACCTCAAGGCGTCTGTTGAAAAACGAGACTTTAAGGGTGTCTGTTAAGGGTTGTGGTGAAATCGATATTTTTATAAAAGCATGTTTTTCTGATACCAGAGAGCCAACAATGAATAGAGATTTGTTGAAATTAACACAAGTCATTTTCGGATCTAAATTAATGTTTTTCTTATAGCACCATGCATGTGATGATAATTTAAAAAATTATGTGAATTAAATCGCATCGTTTACTATTGCAGAGGCTTCTACACAACGATGTAGTCAAGCAATTAATAACAAACGACAATCGATATAACTATATTTGATGTAGACGTAATCAAATCTGTATTATATTGTTGTCATGATGAAAAAAGCTATCGGAAAACAAACAAAAATCAGTAACGCTACCGCCGTAAAGCGAAGTTCCGTTAATTCGTATTTTCAGCTCTTGAATAGGTCTTTCCGTTGTAATAGTTTGTACATATTAATTTACTTCAATAATGAATGAAGAAACATTAATTCTCCTGATTAAGCCGTACACCGAATTGTACGACATGAGTGACCCAAAGTATTCAAACCAGCAGCGGAAAGACTAATGCTGGGAAGATATTGCTAAAGCAATGAAAGAGACAGGTAAGTCCAAAAAAAAATAATTACAATTTGTCTTAACATACACATTCATCGAAATCCGTGACTGTGTGTTTATGTTTTAAAAATAAAATTTATTCAACGAAACACATAATCCATATTGGTTAAAACATGCACAAGCTACTGGGTAACCCTGATTATGTAGGAAACGATATAAATTTTTGTCGTAAATATGATATTTCAGCGCCAAGGCACGGCAATTTAGAGTATGTCCAAAAATGTACGAGCACTAAAACTCAAATAAATACCTGTAATTTTTTTTTGAACTATACAAATGATTAAAAATTTGCGTAACCAACAATTTATGTAACTTTACACATAGAAAGAGCCTGCTTATGGTAAATCGGCCACGGAAAGGTATTTAAATAATACTTGGAGAATATGTAGGTAGTAATAAAATAATAAGATCCAGAAAGTTTCAAATCCCTCATACAATTGATTTTCGAGAAAAAGCAAAATACGTAAAAAACAAAAAATTTTTTTTTATCTGAAATGACTAAATCGATTTACATAAATTTTTAATATGTTTTGGGGGTTGATAATAGATCGTATGAAAAAAATTGAGAACTATGCAGCTTCATGAGATCCTCTTACAAAAAAATTCGATTTTTTCGCCGTGATACAATTTTGGTATAACTTTCAATCTTTTTCTTAAAGTATTATATATTACCCTGCAACGTTATGATATTTTCAGATTTATAAAGACGGTATACCATAGTGGCAAAAAATAGAAACCACTTTTTGGCAGAAATAATAAATTGATTTATATGTTTGTAGTTCAATTTTTTTAATTTCAACGCATATTTACTTAAACTGTGTCTATTAAAAATAATATTTCATATTAAAACAACAACAATCATTCATTTTTTTATTTTCAATAATTAAAACAGTCTAATGTCAATAACGAATTTTCTATTAATTTGAACAAATATTTCAAGGAACAATTTTTTATTATAAAACTAGATTATTCATATTTAAAAAACTTTAGGTATAGACATAATCAAAAATTATCAAATTAATGAAAGACAAGAACATTTGTTTTTATTTTTGCGTTACTATTGAGAATTTTTTGGAAAATTCATCTGTTTTAAAATTATTCCGAAGGTTGTTACAAGAGGGCATCTCATGTAAAATTTCTGTGTGGTACCCACGATCTGTTTGTACTCTACGACTCTCGGGCTCGTCGATTGGTCGGTTGACTGTCCAGACCTGTACGTGAGACCCTGGGTGTCGCGTAAGAATTTTACATGACAGATCCCATCTAGCGACAAATGTTTGAATAATCTTTGAAAAATTTGATTTCTCTCAAAAAATTCTCAATAATAACGCAAAAATAAAAACCAATTTTTGTCTTTCATTAATTCTATAATTTTTGGTTACGTCTATGTCTCAAGATTATAAAAATATACAAATAATCGGGTTTTACAATAAGAGGTTGGTTCTAAAAATATTAGTTAAAATCAACGTTCAATTGATTACAGATATTTAACTGTTGTAATTTTTGAATTCGACAAAGCAATGATAGTTGTAGTTTTCAATATGGAATATTATTTTTTATATATATAATTTATGTACAGATGCGTAAAAATCAAAACAAAAAGAGTCAAACATATAAATAAATTCATTATTTTGGCTAAAAAGTGGTTTTTATTTTTTAGTACTGTGGCGTACCGTTATCAATAATCTTCGAACTTCATGACGATGTAGGGTAATATAAAATGGTTTAAAAAAAGTTTCACAGTTTTGCGAAAATTGAATCGTGATGAAAAAATTAAATTTAAACACATACAATTTTTTTTTAACCAATCTCATAAAGCTATATAGCTCTTAAATTTTTTTTTATAATATGAGTTCAGTATCACATAAATAGTATCACCGTTTTTCCGCTAAATAGTTGATATGACTCTTTCTTATCGTCTCGTGGCCGAGTCCGTCTAATTAGGCTCAAAAAGTAGTCTACTATACACTCTCAAATATGCCACATATACAGTCTCTAATGTGCCTCTGCGACGAAATCTGTAACAAATATTATCAGTGTGAAACATGTTAAAAATATTATCAAAACATATTCAAAATTTAGATTAATCGGTTCAGTCAATCTTGTGAACATTTTTTCTTTTTTTTTTTTTAATATTTTGCTATTTCTCGAATACCAATTGTGTTAGACATGAGGACGTTGAGGATCTTATTATATTATTAGTACATACATATTTACTAAGAGTAATTTAAATATGTTTCCAGGGCTAATTGACCATGTTTATACCCCTAGGACCTTCGTTAGAAAGTTATTCAACTCTGAAAATATGTAAGAAAATGCTATTCAAAAAAATTAAAATCAAAGTCATTGAATTGCCACAATAATCATGACAAACCATACATCAGATCCAAAATTAACAGGGTTTCAACTAGTGTTTTGGCATTAGTTTGTTAAATTAATGTGGTTGAAACGACAGTTGACTGCTAACATGCTATCAAATATTTCTTCTTCCTAGTCGAACGATTTGAGTCTGCCATTCAACCGAACCTTCTTCCGACACAAAATAGTTTTTGAATGTTTCCCTCACAGCTATAGACTGGTTGCATTACCCCCCACATTTCGAATTTCTTGTAATGCTGGAATGTCACCTTCCACATGATGAAGATGAGTTCCGAGGACATCATTCCGTAGAAAGTTATGTAGGCAGCATGTTTCCAATACGACATTGTCCACGTGTTCCGGTTTCATTCTTATCCGTCTTTGATAAATTCAAAATTTTTGTGATAAAATTCCGAATGCATTTTCTGATATTCTTCGTGCGCGGGACAATCTGTAATTGAAGATCCTTTTAGCTTCGTCATCTTTGAGTTGAGGCCCTGGATATGGACGCATAATATTTTTTTTCAAAGGAAATGCCTCGTCACCTACAATTACGTGAGGTTCTGGCTCATTAGTGCCGGACAGAGGCTTAGCAGGTGATATATTTAATCTGCCATCATTTATTGCTTTTCCAAAAGCGCAGTTGGCAATAATCCCCCCATCACTGTTTTCCCCGTATGCACATCAATTGCAACAAATCGGTAGTCAGCATCCACAAGTGCCATCAGCACAATGCTGAAAGTGTTCTTGTAATTGAAGGATAAGGAACCACTGTTACCGGGTGACTCTATCACAATATGCTTTCCGTCCATGGCACCGATACAGTTGGAGAAATTCCGTCTTTTCGAAAATACGTTTTCAATTGATTTCCACATTTCCAAGGTCGGTACAGGTAGAACTATTGGTGACAGCCGCCTCCAGATTACTTCGCAAGTCTCGTGTACTATTGAACGAACTGTAGTATGTCCCATGTGATAGCTAAATGCTATAGTTCCGAATGAGTCACCTGTCGTTAGAAATCTGAAAAAAAGAACAACAATAAAAAATAGTATTGCATAAAGTGTATTGTTTTAATTTTGATATTGATTAAAAAATTTATTCAGCTGAAGACTGTAAGCTGGCATGGCGCAGATTACGAGATGCTTTTACAAAGGCTAAAAAAATTCGCCAATCAAAAAAATTGAGCAGCAGCCTCGAAGAAACGGCCATGGAGATTTGAACACCAAATGGCATTTCTCGCTCCATATATGTCCGAAAGAGAATCGCGGTCTAACGTTGCAAAATCATTGAGTACACCAGAGTCTCAGCTTTCGAGTATTGAAGAAGAGCCAGCATCTAATATTTCTGACGGCGACGAGAGCGATAATGACTCAAGCTCAATGAACAATCATAGTGAGTGATATTCTCGAAACGGATAAACGTGTGTTCGATGAGGTCGAGTACGATATCGTAATTTTTGCATCACTTATGGCAATTTTGTAAGCTCTGTTTCGAAACATTATCTGTTAAAGATAAAATCCCCGGAGTTTATAAGTAATTGTTCATTGAACCAATACATCGATTTTAATGGATTATTTTAAATATGAACATCAAACACTCCGTAATCAAAATATCGTTACATGAAAGTCACGACTTATATAGCTTCGAAGATATATCAAAAAAACTTGTATAAAATGTTTTAAAGTTCTCCCTGTTGTAAAAGGCGACTGCTATGGGTTACCGCAACCAAGTGTGGCATTTGAGCGTTAAAAGACGCTTGTAACAGAAACCTACAAAATCAATAGAATTAAACAAATCAAATCTAATCCATAAAACTCTAAATAAACAAAGGCTACTCAATTATTTTGATTACTTCGATGGATTGCTTAACATTTGTTTGTACCAAAGATCATATGTTCTAATTCAATCATTTTAGTAGAGAATTTCTAGAAATAGTAGCATGTTTTTCATGTGAGTTTCAAGCGTTAGATTTGATTGTTTTAAAATTATTGTAATTCCACCTTGATTCTCAAGGTTTTCCTTACACAATTATTTTATGGTAGATTCAGGGTATTTTGTTCTCGGAAATTAAAATATGTATCTTTCAAATAGTTATGTTCTAGGCAGCCTGTTGATATTCGTCCTTTCTTGCCGGGCCTGCGTGATACTATTGTTTTATTAGGTGATGTGTAATATAAACACTCGCGATCACATCAAGGGGAGGTACCTGGGGGAACGGCGATAAAAACAGGTAAACTTTGTGAATTTTTATCTCAAAAACCAATTTTTTGATTGGATCTTTTTTTTTATTTGATAATATGTACATTGGGGTATGTGTATAATTTTTTTTTACATACATTCGTTGAGCGGCATATTGACGGAATGGCAACCGTTTTAATTTAGATTACGTAACTTAATTAAAATTTAATTTAAATTAAACAGTATTTTTAAGTATTTTTAAGTATGTCAGACACTTGGAACTCTGTAATCCGGATAATTTTGTTCAGTTTCATAATTTTGATGAACTAATATTATGGATATTAAAAATAAAGCCTGCCAAAATAATTTTTTTTTTTAATTGTATTCTGATTAATTGGAGACAATTTGGTGTAATTTCTACGTTTTGCAATTTTTTGTTTTGATTTATGGCATGAATCCATTTTTTAATGGAACTATAAGCGAAAGAGAAGCCTTTTTCCAATGGTAGTGTATATTTATTTACAAATTATAACAGATTCGAACGAGAAAATGTGAATCGATTTCCATCTAACGAGATGAACGAGTTATTCGTAAGTGGATGAATAGTGACCGACAAAAAACAATATAATAAAATCGCCTACGACTACGCGTAAATTACCATTTGTAAATTGTTATCATTGATGGAATGTTTTCACAACTGTACGCTTGTAAAACGGGGCTCTGAACCAGTGCGATTAACTGTATATGATGTTTGGGTCTTTAAAGTCTTCTATCAATTAAAATGTCGTACCTTGTATTCTATGACGAGGACAGCGTTCAATATAGAGCCTACCGATGAAAAATGGGGACATTAATCGAAAAAAGCCTCTAGCAAACGGCCCTGAACTTGATTGTTTGACACACAAAAATGCAAGTCTTATAGGCTTCAGAGCACGTCCGGAAAAAGGAGTTATCGGGTCAGAAAGGGGTACCTTAAATTTTTTCAATTTTTCTTTCATTACGTTGCAGCCGCGGGAATTGTACTGTTGGATCATTCTCCTATGGTATGGCCCGGAACATTCATAATAAACAATCATTGCAATTCGTTACGAATTATATTAATTCTTGATATGATAAACTTTGGAAAATTATCAAAATCGCCATCTTTCCTACAAGTGTTACCATTTTAAGCAAGATTGCGTCTTCGGTCCGTATGACAAATTTCTTTATTTACAATTTTTAATGACCCCGTTTTGCCACTTAACAATATCAAATTTCGTATCCCCATTTTGCACCGGCAGGCCATACATATATGGTGTAATAAACTACTCGGCAAAAACATTAAATGATCACTTGAATTTTACATCAAAACACACATTTTAAAAATGCTTTCTCTTCGTGACCAAATGAACAGATTCAGATAAATAAAATCAAGTTTGAAAGCTAAAAATTTCTACGTTAAATCCCTTTTTCAAATTTTATTTTGTCAATAACTCAGCAAGTCACTCCACTTCGAAATGAAATCCGCAGAATGGGTAATTTTTTTCACGAAGTCTGCACCGTGTGCAATAAAAATCGTAAAAATATTGCATTACACGGGTTCTGGAGCTTGGAACCTTTCCTTTGTAAGTAGTTTTTTCATATTTTTCGTTAGATTATCTTTTAGAAAGAAATGAACTTCTAATTTTTTTCGCGCATGCCTTTTGGAAGTTTCGAGATGTGAAATGAATGCGACAGCCGCAAGAAGAGAACAGAGATCAATTTTTAGAGATTGCTCGATGCGTTTGAAGGTCCTAACTTTTTTAGCAGTTTTGGCTGTTTTTGTTATTTAAAAAATGATTTACACTCTGAGGAGTTCAAATCGGGGTGAACTAAAATTTGTAGGTACATCCCTTCCATATCCCGGCTTAGTTGAAAAAATTATAATTGCGCTAAAAACAACGTTGAGTAAGGATCAGATTCCAAAATTGTGTTTCTCTGAGACCCCACATTTTTGTCATCACTTTTATTTTACTTGCACAAACAACCCTGCCTCAAACGTACTGACTTTAAAATTATACGTTAAAGTCGGTATTCGGGCCAACTGGACCCCAGTTGAAGTGACTTTGGTTAAAATTAAAATATATCTATATTAGGGCGTCCGGAAAAAAAAGATTATTTTTTCGATCTCGCATAAAAATTTGTTAATTCAAGACGTTTCAAGAATACTCGCGAAAAATCAGCTATATTAAAAAATTTTGAGAGGTCGCTTAAGTTTTTTTAAATTAACAAAACCCTTCAATTTTTTTTTTTTATTAACTAATTCTTTTTTTTTATTGTTTTTATGGCTTTTCTTCATGTCTCGTAATTCATTTCTATTATTTAGGATGTCGACTTCGAGAATAAAACAGGTTTGTTAATATTTAGAGTGAAAGCCGGATAGTTGCCCCATTTTTCGAAAAAGCTTTATTTTTTTTTAAATATGAACTTGCTGAAAATTATTCAGTATGTATCTCATGACGTAGGTCTTTTATCTTCTATAATAGCCTATTTTTGTATACATAATTAACAATGGTTCTGAATAAATTCTGTTTTATTTCACCTCTCAGAAAAGGGATAGTTGCCTACTATGGCGGATAGTAGCCTAGCGTGGAAAATGCTTCGGGGGATACTTGCCTTGTGCGGGGATAGTGACTTCGGTATGATTTTTATTTTGGATAGAAAGAAATTTATATCAATTAAAGTAATCTTTATTATTTATTTAACAGTCTTTATAATTTACTGAAATCTTTTATTAAGTACTATTTGAAACATTAATTAACGTTATTAAATAGTTTTCAGATTTAATTATTTAAATTATAAAAATATACCTTGAGTTAGCAGTTGCTGGTTACTCTTTTCGTAGCGTCTTCTTAAGGTTCGAGAGGATATTCTGTATGTTCGAGAAATTTCATTGATACCTTTTTTTTTTTTTTGTCTCAATTCTGCGAAGGCAAGTCCTAAGCTATCTTCTGTCCAGTTGGTGTTGCGTGGCACCACCAGTGCCGGCGCTAGCCCACGGCTGGTCCCGGGCGAGCCTTGAAAATCGGGCCCCTTATCAGAAATTTTTGGACCACTGAAGTCTTAAAGTGGGACTTTGCGAGATTTTTGTTCGCAAAAGATGCTATAATATCGCTGAAATTCAACTCGTTGCAAATTCCATGCTCAATTGACATCGCAGCTAAACCATTCAGTCGATCTTGGCACATAGTGGATCGCAGGTAAGTTTTGATGAGCTTTAGCTTTGAGAAGGTCCTTTCACCCGACGCGGAGGTTACTGGTAATGTTAAGAAAATTCTTAAGGTCACAGTGAAATTTGGATATATCTCATCCAGACCTTTATCAATAATGTGCGATATCATAACGAGTGCACTCAAGTCGGTCATTCCAGCGGCTACGAAGTAAGCTTTTAAAGATTCCAGTTCTTCGGCAAGCTCCCGACCATCAATGTCACTGTTCTCGTCTTCACCAGTCAGATAATTTTCTAAAGCCTTGGACTTAGTCAAAATTTGGGTTCTGTCCAATCTCATAAAGTTATCCGAGTTTCGGATGATACTAAATGGTTCACAAACGTTTTGGGTCATTTCGAAACGTTCGCGTAGGCTTGATATCGCTATATCGCATAATTTGTTGAAAAATTCAATTTCTAACCTTTTCATCGGATCGCTAGGTCGTTCGTCGTGCTGAGACTCATAATCAAAGAATCGTCTTGTTCGTGGGGTACGTGATTCGGGTAAAGTTTGTGAAATATCTAACTTCTCAGCCATTTTTTTAGCGGTGGCTATGCAAGTTTCGAAACCGGATTCTCGAAAAGTTTGTAATTGAAGAAGAGCACCATCAATCATGTTCATCGCAGTATGCAAATCAACTTTCGGACATTGTAAAGCTTTACTGATTTTGTTGATCACTTGCAGTACATCATACCATACTACCAATCTAATCAGAAAAGACAATGACTCAATTTCGAAACATAGGCCTCTCAGTTCCGATCTCAGCTTTGCATCTTTACCTTGCGACATTCGACAAAGTTCCTGCAACGCATCTCTGATTTCTGCTACTTGGAACCTCACAGTTTTTACAGCATTTATTTTCCCTTCCCAGCGAGTTTTAGGCAATGATTTCACACTGATATTAACATGCTCCTTCAATATTTGCCACCTCTGGGTTGAAGCAGCGAAGACTGCGAATAGCCTTTGAAGAACACCAAAGAATAGTTCAGCTGTGACGGACGAATGTCCGGCATCTGAAACTACTAGGTTGAGGTTGTGACAACTGCAGGAAACGAAAAACGCTCTTTTATTATCCTTCAAAATTCTGGCCTGAACACCACTATTTTTACCTTTCATATTACTGCCATTGTCATACCCTTGACCCCGACAGTTATTCAATTCAAGATTGTTTGATTTCAAGATATCTAACAACGTTTCATACAATCCCTTACCCGTTGTATCGTCTACAACAACGAAGCCAATGAAATGCTCGCAAATTTCCACGGTGTTTTTAGACACAGTGACAAATCGAACAACGGCAGTCATTTGTTCTTCATGACTAATATCGGAGGTGCAGTCTAAAATTATGGAGTAATATTTCGCGGCTACCACTCGCCTGCTAATTTCTTTGAAAATTGCATTACCCAGTATGTCAATGAATTCGTTCTGAGTTTCCTTTCCCAAATAGTGAACGCGCTGGAGGTCCCCACTTTGAACTCGACGTACATGTTCGCTTAAAATAGGATCGAATTTCGCCATCAGTTCAACTTGGCTCAAGAAATTACCGTTATTCGGCTCGTATAATCGATCGACAGTACCTCGAAATGCCATATTCCGCTTAGCTAAATGCTTAATTATTTCAACGAGTCTTTCAAGTACTTGTTTCCAATAGGTTTCCTCTCTTTGGATTAAATTTTGATTCTCATCATCGATGGTTTTTCTACAATCTAAACGGACTTCGAGTTCTTTCCAGTCTGTCATGCATTCAATGTGCATTTTGGATTTTTCATGCGAGCTCAAACTGTCTTGCAAGTGCCGCCAGGATCTAAATCCGGTCGATTGCAATTGGGTTGGAATGTTGCGGAGGCCGAACAATTTGCAACAAAAACAATAAACGGAATCCTTAGTCTCTGAATAAATTAACCAGGATCTCTCCATTTTTTCGCCATTCTTCAGGGTTCGATAACAATTTTCTATGGTGAAGCGCCGGCGATCTGTATCAAAAGGAAAAATTGTATTCCGATCTATTTTTGTAGGCCCTAGCTTTACCAATGCTACGCGTGAACTGTCGCTGATGTTATTCGGCCACTTAGCAGGATCTTGCCAATCAATATTTGATACTGTAGAATCTTTTTCTATAACTTTTTCTGCCAAGTTGTTTCTATCTGTAGCTATCGTCATATCTCCGGTATTCACTGACTGAGCGTCCAAATTTCCATCAGAATCTACGGTGGCCTTGGAAGGTGGACAAGCGGGGTCTAAATCATCCGTGGTTTGGCTAGATTCACCACCCTCATTATCAGACCTCAACCGCTTAACATAGCCTTGAAAAAAAACAGCACTTTTTTTGTCCGCTTCACATCGAGCTTTTTTTAATTTCCGCTTTTGGGACCCTGATAAGTCTTTGGGCTTGTTCATAAGGACTATCGACTATGACTTGTGCAATCCAACAATTACAAAAATAAATTCAGAAAAATTCGATCAAATCGTAATTTATGCAATGTAAGTCAAGTTGAACGCGGTTAATTAATGTTAAGTAATATGAATATCCGTAGAAATGCCTATATTAAAGATTGTGCCCTAAACGTGATCGGCCGCTGCCTGACCGGAACGTCGGCAGCTTCTGAATAAATGTCTCGTCGATATCCGAGAGTTTGCAAATTACTAGTAATTTCAAAAGAGCATCGAGAATAAAAAATAAGAAACAACAATAGGTAGCGAGAAAATTTTCAAGAAATGTTCACGTTGTTGAAAGAGTTCCTATGGAATATGCGAATACAGCGGTTCAGCTAGACAGAGCGTAGCAGTGAATCCACAGTCCATACAAGTTACAAGCAGCGTGGTCTGATAGTATCTCTGGGCACGCCGCGCCGCACGACGTAGCTTGACGTTTGAGCTATAAACTGGCGCATGCGCAGCAGCCGAACAAATTGTGGTGGGGGCCGTCGGTCCAGCCAACACCCCGCGCGGTCCGTGCTCGCCGGTAACCTAGTACAGCAGCGTGAGCCGTACAATGTTTCTACAAGGGCCCAATCGTTCAACCTCATTTTATAATTTTTTTTCATATTTTTTTTCTTACACCTATCATCTCGATGTTCACACACAGGATAATGTATTATCGCAGTTAACCTTATTCCGAAAAAAATTCTTATTTTCTTCAGTCTTTGGGCCCCCTCGGGAACAGGGCCCCGGGCGGTTGCCCGGTTAGCCCATACCTAGCGCCGGCGCTGGTTTCGGCCATATACACATATGTTACAATACATGCACTACACACATAAGTACATTACAACAAGTTGAATAACCGTTTGGATGTTTGGGACATCAACTATATATTCGTTTGAAGAATATGTGGAATAGTTTAAACGGAGAGTGTAGTTCACAATATCGGTAAGAAAAGTTATACGTGAGGTTGTTGAGTGTTGAAATAGACTTGATCGTGTCGAACGTTGGAACAGGAATGGTACCGAGGTAAAGAGCAGGGGTAGAAGAAGGTGTGCAAATTCAAAATGGTGAGGAATAGAATTGGCAGAGTCGATAAAAAGCGAATGGCGTGAGCCACAACGGAAATAGGTAGGATAGGAATGAGACGATAAGGTTACTACAAGGATGATGGGAGAGTGACGATATGAGGGTGACGTGGGGCGATACGCCGGACGTAACAACGTCACGTTTCCGAAATACTTATTGTTTTTGATTTACAAAAAAAAAATGCTTATAATACTTAAAAAATTAAAAGTTTCAAAAACAAAGATTAAAAATGAATTGCCTTATGTTGGGATTATGGATGTTGGTGTGATTAATTTTAATCAAATAATCAAAGATTTATTTTAGGAAGATTGTTCTTTTTATTTGTAATAGAGTATCGAAGGTATGTCTTTCCAAACTGAAGGATCAGAGTGAACTGCCAGAGTGGACTGGCTCCTTGGAGCCATACCACTGCAGCTGTACTGTTAAAAATATATATTTCAAGGGTCTATACCATGTGCAAAATTATACCTGGTTATATGGCTCTGTTCGAGTGCTCCCATCCTTACTTCCAGAAAACCATAAAAGCAATCGCTACAGGGCTGACAATGTGTTTACCAGATGTTGCAAAAAGTGAAAACTTTCACTTTTAAAACAAATAGACAAAACTTAAATATGAGAAATATAATATCACAAAAGAGAGAAACTTTTGTAGACGAACTCAATATTTCAACACGCCCCCTCAAAAGTTAATCTCTTTTACGATTTACAATAATAATGAAAATTATAATATATATATTTGATAACTTAAAATAAAAGTTGAATACAATACTTTTTAATAATGATCGACATACCTTCCGTTTACTCTTTGTCTGGGACGGTTGTTACTAACCGTGTACATAATGATCCGACATTTGTCTTTACGATAAGGGAAACCCAGAAAAACCTTATCAGATCATAAAACCAAAAAAAATTACAATAATAATATTGCATCTAGATATTACTTAATATTTACTAATCCATCTTCCAATGCCATCTTCGCCCTTAACTCCAGGAATCTAAACTTTGGTAGTGGCTTGGTCAGCAAGTCTGCAATCTGCTGATCTGTTGGAATATGTTTAATAATTATAACCTTTTTCTCACATTGATCCCGAGAGAAATGATATTTGATGTCAATATGTTTGGATCTTTTGTGGCTTGTTGGATTATTAGCGATGCCAATACATCCAGTGTTATCTTCATATATTAAGATAGGTTCTTTAGTTTCCAGGTTTATGCCTGCTGCTAAAGTTTTCAACCATATTGCCTCCTTGACAGCTTCATACAGAGCCATATATTCAGCCTCTGTAGATGAACCTGCCACAGATGCCTGCCTTTTTGTGTTCCAACATATTGTACATCTATCATACAACTTAAATAAGTAACCCGTTGTACTTTTTCTTTTATGTTCTAACTCAGGATTATCATTTCCTCCCCAATTAGAGTCAACGTGCCCTGTAAATATGTTATTATATGTTCCTTGTACATATTTCAATTTTAGATTTATAGTACCTTGTAAGTATCTAAGCACTCGTTTTAAACATTGCCAAAGTTCTCGATTATTTTTGTTCATATATCTGCTCAGTAAGCTTATAGTTAAAGTTAGATCGGGCCTTGTACATACCATTAAATACATTAGACATCCAATGAGACTTCGACACGGAGCATCGTACTTCTCATCGGATTCCAATGCCTCATAATCCAAATTACATTCTAACGGTGTACTTACAGGGTTACAACCTGCCATGTTAAATTTTTCTAATACTGTTTTAATATATGTGCTTTGATCTAGTGTTGTGATATTATTTTGTCGAGTAACTCTAATGCCTAAAAAGAATTTTACCTCCTTTAAATCAACCATTGAAAATTTATTCATTAAATAATTTTTAAAATTCTGCATTGTATTTTCATCAGCAGTACATATCACTAGATCATCCACATATAACACAACATAAATATTTTTAGAAACATCTCCTCTATTTAGTATGTACATGCACCGATCTCCATAAGAATTTGTAAAACCTTTTTCTAAAAGAGTCTTTTCAAATAATTCAAACCAACATCTGGCAGCTTGTTTCAAGCCATATAATGCTTTGTTTAGTTTACAAACTTGGTTGTCCTCACCTTTTACACCCTCAGGTACCCGCATATATATTTCCTCCTTTAACTCACCATTCAAAAACGCAGTTTTGACATCCATCTGGTGGGCTAACAAACCATGTTGATTTGAAAAGGCTATTAAAAATCTAAAGGTCGAAATTCTTGCAACCGGAGCAAAAGTTTCATCATAATCTACAAGATATTTTTGACTAAAACCTCTGGCAACTAAACGAGCTTTATACTTTAATGGATTCCCGAACTCATCGTTCTTTATTGTAAATATCCATTTGCAATCTACAATATTTGTATTACTTGGTTTTGGTACTAAAGTCCAAGTTTTGTTTATCAACAAAGAATTTAATTCATCATCAATTGCTTTCTGCCATTGTTTAGCATCATTCCTATTCTTAATTTCCTCATATGAATTAGGAACAGGACATACAATGGATTGTGCACACAGCAAATAATCAAAAAACGTATCATCTTCATTATATGAAGTTTGGCTACGACCCTTGAGTCTATTACTCCGCCTAAGTTCTACACTGTCTTGAGATGAAGAATTATCGGATTGTTTTTCAATACTGTCTGTCTGTGTGTCATTAAGTTGAGGTACTGTATTGTGTGAATTTTCAATACTACTATTACTATCCATCTTATTGTTGTCAAGTCTGGTACTTGGGTCGTCTACTGAGTTTAACTCATCGTTAGGGACTACAGTTTTTCTACCAGAATCGACCTCACCAAGTACTTTTATTTTGGGCCTTGACTCAATAAAATTTGTCTCATCTACAATTACATCTCTTACTACCACATATTTATCATTCTCCACTTCATACACTCTATACCCATTTGGTTCGTAACCTACCAGTATTCCCTTTGATGACTTTTCATCAAATTTATTTTTACTGGTTTTAACATGCGCATATACGGTTGAACCGAAAACCTTTAGGTATTTTAACTGTGGTTTCTTATTATACCACATTTCATATGGTGTTTTATTGGCATTCAATGATTTTGTTGGTGTCATATTAATTAGATAAGTTGCAGTTAAAACTGCATCACCCCAAAATACTTTATCTAATTTTGCACCAGATATCATTGTTCGCGCTTTCTCTGTGATCGTCCTGACCATCCTCTCAGATACACCATTTAATTGTGGAGTTCGTGGTACTGTGAGATGATAACTGATACCTTTTTGTATACAATAATCCTTCATCTCATTAGATAGATACTCTCTACCATTATCAGTATATAGATTTACTATTTTTAAATTAAACCTAGATTCACTCTTTGCTACATAATCTTTAAACATCGTAAATACATCAGATTTATTTTTCATTAAATAAGTTACACAATAATGAGTGAATTCATCAACAAACAATACAAAATAATTTTTATTGTTTATCGCAGATGGCGTAATAGGACCACAAACATCTGAATGTATATTAAATAATGGTCTTTCTATGTAATCTTTGTTCTTAAATTTATTAAATGATAGTCGCGCTTGTTTACCGTTAATACAAGCTTCACATAAATAATTGTCAGGTATTATTTTACTTACCCGTTCTACGTCATCTACTAATTGCTTATTTCTTATTTTATTAAACTTTTCTTTTCCTATATGGCCTAATCGCTGATGCCATAATTTGTATTCGGAATTAGATGCATTATTTGAATAATTGATAAAGCTTTTACTTACCGAAAATTCCAGAGTAAATAGATTGTTCTTCGGCTTACCAGTCATTACCGTCTTACCATTTCGGCTTACTATCACTCCAGGTTTACTGAAATTGACTGAGTATCCTACTTGCTGCATCTTGTATACTGACAACAAATTATACGGTACATCAGGACTGTACAGGACATTCTCGATTTTCCCTTGAACTCCCATATTGCTTGTCACTCCGATGGTTCCCATCTTAGTTGCGGTGATGAAGGCTCCATTCTTCGCAATAGAAATTTTGATGGGTGTCTGTAGGTCAGCAAAGGTGTCGGCTAGGTCCTCTCGATTTATCAGATGGTCAGAGGCACCTGAATCGAGTAGGAAAGAAATTTTATTTCTTTCATTTAGTAACTGAAAGTTTCCAGTCATAAATGCAAATCCGTCTCCATTCAGTGGGTCAGCTTGGACGGACTGAACTGTCCTTGGTCTTTCTGCATTGGGTTTTGGCTTCAAACTCTGCAGGTAGTAACGACATTCATTTTTATAATGTCCTCTCCTTCCGCAATGGTGGCACTTAACATGCATCTTATTATTTGCACCATTGTGCTTAGGCTTGACGATCCCACGATGATTTTTCCACGGCTTTCTGAACTCCTTATTATATCGTTTGACGTCATTGGTTTTCTGCTCCACATGAAGAACCTTTTTACTCGTGTCAAGATTTTCATTTACGAGTTTAACTTCATGATCTAATAATCTGGTTTTCACGAAACTTAACGTGATATTATCTTCCGATAAAGTCTCGATGGCTGTTATAACACCATTGTACGAAGGTGGTAAAGTAAGTAATAATTGAGCCACTTTATCAACCTCCGAGATGGTTGCCCCGGCTGATGCTAACTCCGATATCAAAGAATCGAACTGCATAAAGTGTTTACATAAATCTGTATCACCTTCTAATTTTAAACTAAATAATTTCTTTCGAGCTCCTAGTTGTTTTGCCACACTTTTTCGTTCGAAGATATTGTCTAGTGCAGCAAAAATTTGTTTTGTCGACGATTCCGGTTTCACGTAACTCAAATACGAATCAGACAAATACTCGATTAGCGCATTTTTCGCGGTTGATTCCGATTTCTTCCACTTGCTGTCAGGATTCGCCGGTTCCGGTTTATCGATGACATGAATCACTTCAAGTTCATTGAAAAGACTACGGATTCTAAACTTCCATATATTATAATTTTCACCATTGAAAGGTTGAATGTTTCTTTTAGATTTTATGTTTTCCATATTGTTTATTAAATAATAAACTATTTGGATATTTGGAGACAATTGTTTTATCTACTCTACGAAACACTAAACTACTTAGTTTTAGTTTACACTCACTAACTTTCAATCGCACTTTAAATGTTATTTTCTTCCTTTTAATAAAATTTGAATTCTGATAATTTTAATTAATCAACAACGTAGCCTGGGCCCATAACCTGTTGGGATTATGGATGTTGGTGTGATTAATTTTAATCAAATAATCAAAGATTTATTTTAGGAAGATTGTTCTTTTTATTTGTAATAGAGTATCGAAGGTATGTCTTTCCAAACTGAAGGATCAGAGTGAACTGCCAGAGTGGACTGGCTCCTTGGAGCCATACCACTGCAGCTGTACTGTTAAAAATATATATTTCAAGGGTCTATACCATGTGCAAAATTATACCTGGTTATATGGCTCTGTTCGAGTGCTCCCATCCTTACTTCCAGAAAACCATAAAAGCAATCGCTACAGGGCTGACAATGTGTTTACCAGATGTTGCAAAAAGTGAAAACTTTCACTTTTAAAACAAATAGACAAAACTTAAATATGAGAAATATAATATCACAAAAGAGAGAAACTTTTGTAGACGAACTCAATATTTCAACACCTTAGCTTTTTTCTTGCATTTATTTGTGTCTGTGTCCCATGAGTTATCATGAGTGATTGTTCATGAACATCAGCAAATCCATCTGAACTTGTGTCACTTTGAGTTTGAACTTCTTCGGATTCCGTGTTAGTGATCAATGTTTTGCTGCAACAACCGGGAGGTTCTGGAACTTGCTGTTTGTTTGAACAGTAAATAGATTTAGTAACCGAAGAAAAATCTCCATACATAATTTTATCTCTGCTCTTGCGATTAAAACCAAATGTCTTAGCGAGACAGAAGTAAGAGTCATTTTCGTGGCTGGATGGTTCCCTCTATATCATTGGCATATTAAAATTCAAAGATCTGTTTTCACCGGCAGCCCAGGAGCTTAGCGTTGTTCTACATCTATCAGAAAATACGTGAGTAGCCCACTTTTTTGTCCTAGTTACAGACTGAAATTTTGAAATAACAAAAATATGCATCTTTCAGTGATTCCGTTATGGGATATCCTTTCTTACGACGTAATAAGTTCCCCACAAACGTAACAAAAACGGTCAGGATGCACTTTACATAACCTTTTTGACATTTTTAAAACAAATATTTATTCAACTGAACACTATACTGCATCAAAATTTTAGAATCAATTCAGAACCGACTTGTGGGTAGTCCCAAAATAAAACGTGATGAACTTTAGTCTTTGAAGTAATAAAAATAAAATAAATATATGTTTGCGTTTAGTTATTGCAACTAAGTAAAAGGATATCAGATTCACTGGAAGGACATAACTTTTTTTTTATTTTGTAAACTAGTGTAAGCAATTGAAGAAAAAATTACATTTTATTTCTTCTCATTTTTCAAGCGTTTTTCATATGAATCAATGTAATATAGCAGACACGGAATATAGTAGTGTATCGATGTCAACTGTGAGGTTTAGCGTAGTAGGCAGATTTCGTTTTTGACAGCATCGTTCGTTATTACCTTGAAGCTTCATGTTCCTCTTCTATCGGATTGGTAATTGAGACATATCCTAGGTGATGGTAGAGAACGTACAAATCAATAAACAGGTGAGTCATGCATTTGGTGAAAATGAAAAAGTTGAGACTCATCTACTTATCTTTCACATGTTGTGTCAATAAATGTAATTCAATGAGAATCAACGTACGTAACCTACCGTGTGAATTGAGGTATCGTGACTCCTCTCCACTTATAGATGTGGTTAGCATTATATTGTCATATTCATGACGAACGAACAACCTTCTCCTGGTCATTTTCTTGCTAGCCATTTGTGCGTAACACAAATGTTTCTGATTGTTATACAGGCTGTTCTGCAAATTTTTATGGATTACAAAATATCGCATCTTTGTTAGTTTGATTCTTTACCAACACGTAGCTCAGAGAATCTGATTTATACAATCACAAGTGCTCGCAATGCAGGTGTCAGTGATGATTAACATCAATCGGCATGAAATCTCGGTCGCCGTACTTTTTCACTTTTACGAGACCCGATCACTGTTTCACTCACTCAGTTATTTCATAAAGTAATCGGCATAAACGATTTTCACCAAATTTACAAATTGATTTCAAAATTGGATAACATATGAATAAATTGTTGAATGTAAGACTACATTTGTATTTACCTCTAATCCAGTGCCGCCACATATGGCAAATTAATGACACTGCTACGTAACAAGCGTAACAGCGTCTATCGGTCAGTTAGGATGAAGGACAAGCAGAGAAATGGTGAAGCGTTGTTTAGCCAAATTTCTTTCATTCAATGTATACCTCTAATAAATATATATTTCTCAAATAAAAGACTTAAATCCACCTTTATTTAACATAAATAATAAATATTCATTTTAAATATGTTTACGATTGACAGCGTGACAGCGCCATGGGGTGGTTTGCTGCTATTACGGTCTAACGATCAACCGCGCCATCGGATGGTATAGTAATTGCTCTGCCAAGCGGCCATTTTTTTATCGAGTCACTTCACAACTTTATCATAAAATATCAACCGGATATGGATTTAGATTCATGCCAAAATTAATAGGCGGCGAGATTTTGATCGAATGCCTGTGTTTAAGACTTGAAGTCGATTGGTATATACGTCCGATCAGAATCTTCGATAATAAATTTCACGACCGAACTTGTAGCCACCTAGCGGCAACGCGACACGGGGGGATAACAAAAAAGATGGCTGGAGACATGAGCCACGCGTCAAGTGTACTCCTCTGTTATAATGATAAATAAAGCATATTATACACTAATAAAGTGTTCATTTATTACAATAAATACGGAACCATTCAATCGATTTCGATCAGGCTTCAACACTGAGGTCGTAAGAACTCGGAGTACCAGCCATGTAACTCTTATTTGAGAATATTCACTCGTTCCTGAGAATAACGCCATGCTTATACACGGTAAGATAGGGAAGTAGTTCGGCTGAGTAAATATGTAATTACTCTACCGAGAATCTTGATGCAAAAACTACGCAAATGGGCCATATATGCTATTAAATCGTAATTTTGAGCGTAGAACATCGAAAAATTATCTTGAAAAATCGTAGAAATTATTTTCATCAGGGACAGTTTTTTTTCAACTTGATAACATCATATAGCTTTCTTAGACTTCAGATTTCCTAGGACTTGTTGTTTGCATTGCGATCTATGAATATTGATATCTTTATGAAAATACACTGAAACGTTTCGTACGCGTCTGAAAATATGGTGTACCCTGAAACGTGGTTATTTATACGAATTATTGAGTGTAGAATCTCATTTGGAAAATTCAGTTTTCATTTTCAGCAGAGTGTAGCGCTAATTTCTCAGTGATACCACTGCCATCGTCTTCGATACTTCGAAATTTCGATGAAGGTAAGTTTCCGAATATTTAAAGGATATACGAATAGATATGAAAAATGTCCGTTAATACATTTAATGATATAAATAATTTCCTCACCTTAAGTCAAGTTTAATATACAACACATAAATAGATAACAAATTGTTTAGACTGTGTTTCAATGAATAATAATGGTAACAATTATGGGATGGAATGCATTTGTACATTTTAAGGGTACTGATAGTAAATTCTAATTATTCGATAAAATGAAAGACAAAATGTATATAAAAAAATATAAAATTTTTATGGGTGATTAAACCTAATGACATAAGCTTTTACGATTTTTTTTTTCATTCGTGTGTTCTTGAGATATGAATTTTTGAAAAGTATTTTTTTCAATGTTTGTATTCAAGTATACTTTGAGAAAAAAAAAGAAAAAAACCTCATTATTGTCATTTGCGATATGATTTTTTCATTTAACCCTCAAACTTCACAATTTCGAGAGATTGGATACGTTTTTTTTTTTTTTTTTAAATACTCATAACAAACATTGTTTTTTTAAACAAATTATGCCGTCGAATTTGTCGTGGTCACATCTCATTTCATGTTTTTTTCCAATTTCAAATTTTGTTCTGCAGAATAAAACTTCTGTATCAAATCAGACACCAGGTTTTTGTCAAATTTTGACTCCCTCTGGAACTCGTTTACTTAATTTTACTATCTTCAAGACTAGGGAGTGCTTTTAACAAAACTTTCGCGAGTTGAATCGTGCTATCAATATTAAATAATCTGTCCATGTTGCGATATTTTTTTCTACTAGGACAGCATACAATTCCTGGAAAAGTTGAATTTTTTTGTAATTAAATCTATACTGATATGAATTTTTTCTATCGTACCTAACGCTAATTTAAGAAAATGTGGAATTTTTTTTTGATTCTTTGTAGATTATTTTTTAATAAATGTCTATATAATCATGAAACACGTCTTTTTTGACCTGTCAATTCACATCAGTTTAGATTTATATATTTACAAAAAAATCCGACTTTTCCACAAATTTCATGCTTTCCTAGTAGAAAGAAACATCACAGCATGGACAGATTATTGAATATTGATAGAAGGATTTAACTCGCAAAAGTTTTGTTAAAAATACTCCCTGATCTTCAAGATAGTACACTTAGCCAAACGAGTTCCGGAGTCAAAATTTAACAAAATCTTCTTGCCTGATTTGATGATACAGAAGTCATATTCTGCAGAATTAAAAAATTAAAAGAAATTTTTTTTTTTAATTCATAACTCAATAACACACGAACGAAAAAAATCGAAAAAAATTGTGAAAGTTCATCTCATTAGGTGTAATCAGCCATAAAAATTTTGATTGAATGAAAAATTCGAATTTTTATTCTCGTACGTTCTGGCGGAGAAAGCCCCATACATTATTTCCTTTTGCAGTCAATAAGTCTTCCACTAATTCAAAACCTGTTTACTAGGGTGGTAAAAAAAATTATAGTTTAGGTCATTAAAATCCACATTACGGTCATTTGAAAACTACTGATTTTTACGAAAAAAGAGAAAATCGGTAGTGTTCTAATGATGATACTCATGCTTTGTTTTGGAAATTTGGAAAACTCGAAGAGGTCAGCTTCACGGATCTCTGCATGAATTTAACGAATATTTTAACTTTCAACGAAAAGCTACATTTTTCTATCACGAATGAATGAGAAATAAAAATTAAAAGAGCAACCTGTTAAACTTGAGCTAGAGAGCTCACCTTGCGAAAGGATTTGTTTTTTCTATCAAACACTGACATTTGAGGGGGTAAGAGCGAAAAAAAAACATTCTTTTTCAACCACCCTACTGTTTATACTCCAGAAATATGGTAAATGCTCTGAAAAAAATCAAGTAATGCGTATAAAAATTAAAAACGGCAAAAAATACGAGATTTATAAGTAGTTCAATTGTTTCTACATATCATGAATATCCGTATAATGATTTCACTTTATGATAAGTTTCACCAGGAATTACGAAGTTCGACAAACAGCAAAAAAAATGGTTTACTGTTAAGGGCTTATCCCTCGCCCTTCGAATTAACCGATGAAAACAAAGAGAAAATATTCATGAAGCAATAGATGTGAACTTGCCGTCCATCTACAATGTACGCCAGCAAAACTAGTTTTCGTACAGTTTCACAAAATTAATTGACCTTTTGCAAACCAGCGCGACCGTTCCCATTAACAAGTAAAGGTCATTGAAAATTTTCTAAGGCACACATAACGCTGGATAATATTTAGCTTGAAACTACTGAATATCCGAATTTGAATCGGTTCGCAGGTGATCCATTACCTTAAAGTAGATATTATCATTATTATTACAAAAATGTCTTATAAAAATGACTTACTATCCTCAAATATATTTTCATGTTTGCATACAGCGTTTGATTATTTTTTACACTCCCCCCTCCTACGATAATAAACCTTTTTACTCTGTCCACCCAACTATAATTTTAGACTTTAATCAAGCAATTTTCTCGTTATCTGTTGATTACAGATAATTGTATTTTACCAAAAATGCCATGATTTGATATTCATACAATTAGTCACAATTTGATAATTGTTATAGTTTTTTCCTCGCGCCTACCTACAGAAATTTATGATACATTATAAAAAATTCGATTATTTAGGTATTGGCAAATATTCCTATATCAAGAAAAATACCCAATATGCATTGAATATAAGCAACTATAAGCCTCATAGGCTTGTTCTGATTATGATCAATACCTTTCTTTCTTTGTTATAAAACGCGTGATGCATTTACTTCACGTTAAAACGAATAAGAAATCTGATCAGTTGTTTGAGTTTTTCTGAGTACTTCTGCCAGAGAAGCACTAGTTCCTAAACCAAACTCATCCAACGGTTTTCTGGCCATTGTAGCTATTCTGTAATGAAAATCGAATTTTTTTGTCAACCATCAATTTACTTATAATCAATAATATCCAGTTGGTATGTTAAAACTGACGTACCTTCCTCCGGATAAATTGTGTAGGAATTTCCAGTACGAGGATCTCAAATTTTGCGGCTCAATAATCGCAGCATGAAAAAGAATCGCTGTACTAAAGCAATAAAGTACTATTATGAACCACTTGACCTCCGGTAGTTTTCCAGTGGCTACCCCACTATTCCAAAGTATCTGAAATTAAGAATATGCAAATATGTTTCGGAGGTAACAATTGTAGGTGCTTTTGAGACTGTCGACACAATCAGGTTCTAAGGATAAGAGGTGGGGCATTTTTTTCGCTTGTAAGTTGGTCACGTAGAATGCGAGATATGCTATCATGTTTCGAAACTTTATCTCATGTCAGTTAATATGACGGATTACTTTCTTTCAATCAGTACCTGATATTGAACTTTGTTTAGGCAACGATTATTATATAGTAGGGCGGTTCCGAAAGATGCCATTTTTCTAGATTTTGATCTCCAAGATATTTGCATTTTTTCGCTAAAAAATAGCTCACGCGATAGGGCTGGTCTGAATTTTTTTTCTTTTATTACTACCTCAACGACGTTGAAATTTAAAAAAAAAAGCTATTTTCCACAATTTTAAAATTGGGGTATCCTGAAATCCTCCATCGGCTATGTTTTATATGACGAAAGAAAAGTTTTTGTAAAACCTGAGGTACGTGCAATTTTTTTAGTGCCGAAAATTTTATATTGAAATACGTAAAAACTGATTTTTTTAACGTCCAAATATTAAAATATTTCGAATAAGAAGTTTCTTCTCTTCAAGCACTGTGTATATGGAGGATTATAATGTGTAGATGTTGTGTTAATACTTTCGAATCCTTGCTTCCGATGAGAAGCCACGTAAGACAAGCAAAGCCGGCTAATGAATGATATGAATGAATGATATATGAATGAATGATATGATATATCTACACATTATATTCCTCCATATACACAGTGCTTGAAGAGAAGAAACTTCTTATTCACTCATAAACCGGGCACTGGAAAACAAATTCGAACTCACTGGTGATGAGAGAAATTAACGACAACAGAGTCAGGGCGGCTAGGTGGTCTAGTGGAGTAAGGCTCCGGTCAAGCATCTCTAGACGCCAGGTTCGATTCCTGGCTTCGTCGTTAATTTTTCGAATTTACATTCTACATTAAAATATTTCACTGCTCTTCATTTCTCTTGTTACTTTACAATGAACAAGAGCTCACGCGAAACCGGATGAATGTTAGCGAATATTAAATACTGCCTCAACAAATTTTTTTTCTTTCAGGACTTTAGGAAAAGCCTTATAACGGAACGTTTATTGGGGTTTCATAAAAACTTTTGTTTCGTTATACAAATGATAGCCACTGAAGGATTTAAGGATATCCTGACTTTGAAATTCCCGAAATAGCCTTTTTTCGAAATTTCAACGTCGTTGAGGCAGTAGAAAATTTTTTTTTAGCCCAGCCCTTTCACGTGAGTTATATTTTAGTGAAAAAGTACGAAATCTGAAACAGGCCCTTTTCTGAACCTCCCTATTATACAAGATGTATATTCTAAGTCGGGACAAACTTCTAGGGTGTATAAGGGCTATCAAGACAAGTATTTTGAGGTAAGACACGTATTGTTGATTTCATACAAGAACACTATAATGTTGTCTACGCCTGAATAAAATTTTTGATAAAAAACGATTACAACTGATTCATTATACCATGAACAAGCGCGCGGTACTAAAGCTGTCAAAGCAGACCATGGGTGTCTTAACTCAAAATGCTTTAGGCTAAGCAACCTAGAAAATAATAGGCGATTTTGTGACAAAAATCTCATCTGAAAACTAACTGTGCCACAATTTGAAGCACAGTTTGGAGATGAAAAATTCATGTTGATAACTCTCATTTCGGTAAAGGTTTATTTTATTAATGTTTAAAAGCGGAAAACCTGTTTCTTCAGTTTTTACAAAATGATATATAGGAAAAATCAACACGTAATTGTGCCAAAACTACTGATCCAACAGCGCTCGCCTTTGCACGCGGTAATCTGCATATAATTCGCTACTATGTCGCAGAAAGCCTACGCTACAACTTGTAAGTTGGCGGAGTTATAAATTTTTGAAAAATGATGGTTATTTAACGGTTTTTAGAGTTCTTTTCGATTGAAAATTACCCAATTTTGTCGATCTAAAGCTCATTTTGAAAGTATTTCAATTGTCTACAACTTTTCTCATTAGATTTCAAGGATTGTTTCATTAGTTTACATCCTAGAAGTACAAACTGAGGAAAAAATAGGTTGTCCGCTTTTAAACATTGATAAAAGAAAACCTTAACTGAACTGAGAGTTACAAACGTTTTCGTCCATAAGCCTTGCTTCGAATTGTGGCACAGTTAGTTTTCAGATGGGATGGTTGTCATAAAAAAACTTAGATTGATTAGTGTACTTGTCTTGGCACCCTCTAAACACCCTATAAATTTATCCCGAGTTAGACTATACAATTGAATGTTGATCGTGGTTATGGAGGTCGTGGAAAGAAAAAAATCGGATAATTGTTAACGTTTTGGCCCGAGTGGGGGCCCTCTTCAGAACGAAAATTAATTTAGTTTATTGCCCACATCTTATCTGAAGATGTGTGTTGGATGAAAAACGAGCCAAGAACGGACGAACATCACAAAATAAAGGGCGAAGCAAGATGATCCGCCAACCGTTAAAGAGTGGAAATATAACGAGATAATTTTCAAAGTAATACATATTAGTCAAATATTATTTAAAAACTTGGATTAGGTCAACTTTATAAAATGTTAATTCGAGAATTTAAAAACTTTTAAAATTATTATTGCACCAGGAATGAAGTAATTAGAGTCAGCAACTTGTGGATCATCCGAACGTGTGGGCAAGAAGGAGGTGAATGTACAAACGTTAACAATTATCCGATTGTTTTGTTTTAACGACCTCCATAACCACGATCAACATTCATTTCAACTTCGTGGTCAAGAAAAATATATTGTTCATCATCTTAGACTATACACTGTGTATAGACATTTTGTACGTGATCAAAATCTATTATCAAAATATATCGTATAATTTCAAATAGAATTTTATCATAAGCTGATGAGTTACTGAACAAAAGTAAGACATTTTGGGTTGGGAAAGCCTAGAAAGCGCATAACTTATGCTAATCGATTTTTGGTGAATCATACTTGTTCTATCTTGATAGGTAGCTACTTTCATTTTATTTTTAGAACTATTTTGAAATAGTCCGTATTTACAATCTAACGGTGAAAGTATTTGAAATTTGTCGTGATTTTATCTACATCAATTAAGAAGCAAAATTCTGAGTAATAAATAAACATATGAGGCATTCAGTCGCAAATCAAACAATTGTGACCGTCACTATTTTTAATTACATTGAAATTTTTTTGAGGCGATAGGCAGCATTTCTAAACCTCGAATTCACTAAAAAAATAATTGTAAATTCACCTTAGAATTACAAATATTCAAAGTTCCTCAAAGTTTCACCTTTATTCAAATTGTTCAATAAAATTCTTTGAAATATCAGTTTTCATTTCGATCATTCTAAAATTGATTCCATGGTGGAATAAAGTTTTTAAATATATTTCTGAGTATTACAAAAATTTTGAATTGACAAAACTTACAATTTTTGCTAGTATTTTTTTGGAAAATTTCAATACTATGAATTGATTGGCTTTTGGTTTTTATCCATTCAAATTTTCTTAGAGTCCGCAAAAAAAAAAAAAAAGGAAAAACTCGTTTTATCAAGAGACCAATCGAGAATGATTCGTGTCGAATGAAATTTATTTGGCAAAATTTTCTAGACATTGACAAAAAGCGAAACTTTAAGAAGATTCAATAATTACTTGTTGAATATTACACTATTCATTGTATTTTCCTGTGAAATAGCCAACTTCTTTCATCATAAAAAATAATGTTTTATGTTCACCTGTAACGCTTTCCACATTACGTACAAAGCGATTGTATTATCTGGATACATCGTAAAAGCAACACTCGCCGCGATACCAGCTGGTATTGCATAATAGCGTGAATCTTTTCCAAAAGCTCTCCTCAACCCGCAAGACAGCATCTGGAATGTAAAATACAAACTCAAGGATATGGATGGGTTAGTCGTGGTGATATTTAATACAGATATATCATGTTGGTAAGTGTCTTCACCAGTCATCGAGTCAAAGTGGATGCGCCAATCATTTAACAGTTTTCAAACCAAAGTTATTTACAAGGTTCTGATCATTGCAGTCCGGAATAACATTATCATAGTAAATAATAATTGAATATATAATCATAACATATTGTA
The DNA here is from genome assembly GCF_021155785.1 of Neodiprion fabricii. Classification (NCBI taxonomy): domain Eukaryota; kingdom Metazoa; phylum Arthropoda; class Insecta; order Hymenoptera; family Diprionidae; genus Neodiprion; species Neodiprion fabricii. The sequence continues at coordinate 15,080,277 of NC_060243.1, forward strand.
AAATCATCCTATATGAATTTTATCTTCAATTTGTTGAAACCGCGTAAAACTTAGGTTTGATCCACCCCGAATGTTTGAAAATTTTAACTGCGACACTCTGATGTGTTAAATTTTATCTTCACTAGTTTTGATTGATTGTGAGTAAGCTTGTTGATCAAGCTAGCGGAATGACCTATCTGGAAATAGATTTTATCTCTTCTGCTGATTGGACTTGTCTGAAGAATATCAAAAAGAAAACTTTTGTCTTGTAATGAGTTTCTTATGAGAGAGCGAAAGTTTTGAAGATTTTTAGGCGAGTTTCACGGAATTGTCGAAGAATTTTAGAACTAGTCCAGAAAAAATGATTACCTCAGTAATCGGAGTATTGCAAACTTTCTCGAACAAAGTATGAAAATCTCTGAAAATGTGTCCGATTTTGCGGGTAACCTTGAATGAATTTGGGTTTTTGTAAGAAAATCGACGAGTAAATTTATTCAGGTTTTTAGGCCGTTCCAATTTCGAATTAAGTAAATCTTTACAAACAATGATGAAATCAATTATTTTTCTACGTTATTTCAAAATTTTTCCGCAGAATTTTTTGAAGAAACTCAACATGTGTTTTAATTTTGTAAAAAATTCGATGAAATCTGAGACTTTTGTTAATACATTCTCGGCATAATTTTTCCACTAGGTAGTCACCGAAAAATATAAGTAGATAAGTTGAGTTGGAAATGCATAATTCTCGCTTTTTCACCTCAACTAATCTTTAAACTATAATATTGAGGCAAAATTGCCGTGTAATTGAATAGTTACGCTAGTCTATCCGGTTTGTTGCCTTTAATTTGATTATACATTTTTGTATTTAGCATGCGTAAGCATTAACAGAAAAATATGAAAATTATTTCATTACATCGCAATATCTAAATATTTATATGTATACGACAAGGTATATATTTGGCATTATGAATTACCCTGGTCAACCAGAAAAACTGTTTTGTTGCCATACTTTGCAAATGCTTTTTTTGCCTCGGTATGGGGCTAGTTAAATATGTTTGTAAAGAAAAAAAGAAACACCCATTTCTTTAGAAGAATCTATTTATTTAAAAAAAATAAAAAAAGTGTTACGTCCGGTGTACCGCCACACGTCTCTCCCATCTCTTCACTCTCTCACATTCCTTGTAATAATCTTATAGTTTCTTTCCTGTTCTATTTCCATTCTGGCTCATGCCATTCGCTATTGACCTGACTCTGCTAATTCTGTTCCCCACTATTCTGGATTTTCGCACCTTTCGTCTACTCCTACTCTTTATCCCGGATTCATTCTTATTCCAACGTTCGATACGATCAATTCAAATCCAACACACAACAACCTCGCGTATAACTTTTTTCGACAACATTGTGAACTATGCACTTCGTTTGGACTATTCCACAAATTTTTCAAACAAATATATAGTTGTTATCCCGAACATATTGACGGTTATTCAACTCTTGTCCTAACTTCCGGATGTCCTAGGACGTAAAACCGAACCAGTTCGTTCCTCACCGCTCGGGGATAAACAACGTTCACGGACGTAACAAATGTATGAACATTTTTACATTTAATTTTTCTTCAAGTATTGTGACGACCATTAGAAGTTTTTTTTTTTTTTTTTTTGTTGACCAGTGTTGTAATTACAGGTTTTATAAAAAAAAGACAGAAATAGATATGGAAATGCAACTTACTCTATATATTCCTGTAAATCCTCCAATAAACATTCCCAGGTACAAATTTTCTCTCCTAAATATTATCTGCTTGGCAATTTTTGGTCTACCGAATATTTTTTTCCACTGCAAGACCAATTTTATTGCTAATTGGACCCCAATTCCAATTCCGAACAATTTAGTGCCTCCCTATAAATAACTCAAGTTGAAATATGCTGTGAAGTTCATTAGTTTTTATCAGATGACGTAAGCTATGTGTTTAGGGTCATTAAATCTATTTTTCCAGTAACCGAGAAGCTTGTTGAGATTTTTCCCGATTTAAGAAACTGTAATTATTTTTACTCACCGATATAACGTAATGAGCACAACTGAAAGGATGTGGGCAAGATAGATGTTTGTGCCAAGCTTTAAGTCTCTCAATTACATGTTTATACACAGCAAGGCCACGGTGGCAAGCATTAAATATTTGATTATTAGATTTATTGGTTATTCTACGTTTTTGTAAACATTTCGGGGCTAAAGTATGTGGCTCTCTTCTGATTTCACTGCAGTTATATCTCTCATATGGCCCAATAACAAATCTGAAGCAATAAAGGAAGATCCATCAGCGGGGTGTACTTCTATAATTTTACAAAGCACGTTACATCTTTTAAATGGTAAATATATTTAGTGTACTAACTGAAGGATTTTGAATATGGAATCCTGTTGGTTTTTCTCACTGCGAAAATAGTACAACATCATTGCTATACTAGCAGCAAAAATGTACACTTCACCACGTGGAATCACCGAGAAGTACCCTCTCCATACACCTGCTCTGAACACCGTTTCCGTAGCCTAAAAACATTTATTAAACAGATATATATATATATATATATATTTGTGTATTGTCTTCGTGTTGAAATCATAATTAGTAGATTGTATATCACGGAGGCAAAGTAGGTCTTTTTGTGCCGAGCATAAGTTTAGAATGTGAGTCGTATAGTGGGGGAGCTAGCGTCACGTTTTGTTGACTTGATGTGTAAACTAGTCACAACCTCTGTAAATGGCTCTACTATAAATATAGGAAAAACAATTTTGACTAAAAGTTATAGAAAACCGATTAATTACAAAGTTGTTATTAGTATTTTAACCCTTAGCGGCCACATGGGGTAACTCATTACCCCACGCTGAAAAACCTAGTTGTACAAGACATATATGGGTATTTCAAGACTTCTAACCAATCGTTTCTTATTTGTAGAAGAATTCTTCAACATTTCTAATGATTTTTATCACACTTGTCTACTACCGGCAGATATTACTTGTTATTTGTTACTTGTTAGACGTTACTTGTATCAATTTCAAAGGTTTTAGACCTCTAATTTCACTTTTTCTGAGCTTGGGGTAACTAGTTACTCCGTGTGGCCGCTAAGGGTTAATATCTAAATAATTATTAATGGAGTTATCGACTGAAACAGAAGAAAAAGTTCATTAAATGAACCAGAAGTCGTAAACAGTAAGTTTTATAAAAAAAAAATCATCCAAGAAAAAAGACGGGAAACTTAATGATCTATAATAACGGTTATTATAAGTGTTGGTCTAAAGTGCATGGTCGCCGAGATATAGGCAGATAACGTTTTCTCAGGATGGCGACTTTTTGCCATCGGAATTTGTCCGGATCTTGTGATTTTGTGCTCGGTACGTGATACTAAATCCGATTAAAAAATAAAATAACTGTTGTAATTTAGTGCGACGCAATATTAACCATTGACTGGCCTAAAGTATTATGGGCATGACACGACATTCGATTGCCGTTCATCAGGCGTATGCTCCATGAAACACATGGCACACCTTCAATTTCTTAAAGTGTAATCTGTTTGCTCACAAAAAATCGAAAGTCTGTCAGTTTACAATAAATTTTAACCATTGTAAGCCATATTCTCCATGTGAGGCCCCCGACCGCCGCTGCACTAACTCCTCGTTTATTTGACTTGTCAAACTATCATATTCCACTGAAATGCTGTCAGACCGGTAATTTTGTGAGAATTATATCATAATGAACAGAAAATTCAAAGTCTGCTACTTTACACATGGACCCATTGAGTTTTTTACAAGGTGACTTTGAGTGCCGAAAGACTTCCAATACTCTGCAATAGTGGTAGCAAAACGATTATTTATTATTTGTAACACTATAAAGAACCAATATACAAAGTTTGATATGTTTACCCATGGGTATGCAAAACTTTTCATTTAACAACATTTTAACTTGTTGTTGCTCCGCCATGTTTCGCTTACGCGCTAACTGTCTATAACCATTTTTATAAACACATCATAGACTATCTAACTTACAGGGGCATTTTGTGACGATAGCTCCCCGAATAGTAGGCGAGCGCATTCGCGAGCCAAATACGAATATTGCAAATACGCTAGGCGAACAAAGCTTGACCTCTATCTTGTGTTCGATATTTTATGTAATAAAACTCTGGTGCACAAGTTTTTTTCACAGCGCATGCAGTCGCCGACGACTCATATTGCAAACTTGATCTGCTTTTTAAACGTGCACCAAACAGCTGGATGCAGCAAAAGCAACATGCTCTTATTGGCTGCTTGCTACGTACATGGTGGTGGGGCTTCTGCTGTATGCAACAATAACAACTGCTCAACGAAGTAGGTTCATGTCTACGTCCAACAGCAGCTTTCATGTACAGTAAGATGCTGAAGAAAATTCAGAATCATTGACCAATCAGAGCATTTTTGCTGCTGCTGCATCCGGCTGTTTGCTGCACGTAAAAAAGAAGCTTTATGCTTAGCGTGAAAAAACCTACTTTGCCTTCTTACAATTAGTACATATGCCCGCAGTTATTCCCGAACGGCTAATTTGTCAGACAAGTTGATTACGATGGTAAAATGAAGTCAGCCTGCAGCGCTGCCGCCAGTCGGCCACAAACCCATTTTTTGTATTGTTGAAGTGTGTTATATATACGAAGATTAAACCTGTTTCGCGGCCCGGCGGTGATGGCGCTGCAGGCGGATTCCGCATTGCCAACGTTGTTTATTCAGCCAAAAAATTAACCGTCCACGAATCATTGCCCACATGTGTACACGCCTATTCCAACATTATTTTATCATATGTACTTTTCAATTTCTGTAGCGGTTCTTATTTGGTGTTAGATAAAGGTGCGAACTAATATTTTGAACGTAGAACTCATAGTACAGTAATATCCAGTAATTCCTCAATCTTATGCGATAATGTTCAGGGGTTACCCCTAAATGTTTAAGCTTATACGGAGGAGGATAGGCGGGTGAGGTGAGGTGCGTGTGTGTGTGTATGCGTGCGATGGCGGGGCAGGGGGCTTCAGCTACTATCTTGGGAAACACGTTTAACACATACCTCGTGAACCGTGCATCATACGATAAAAATAATAGAAACTTTTTGTATAGATAATGAAATTCTTCACAACTTTTATAGGGTTTTTTCCCAGTAGAGTGCATGGTTTTTGACTTACAATCTTTTCCAAATATGGTCATTACTAAATATAATATCGTCGACGGTTGATGAAACAGAAAAAATGGTGATAACCAAATTTTTACAATATGAAGTATATAAAATAAAATGGAGAATTTTCAATGTTTTCCAAGGGGTATGGCGATATTGACGTATGAGTGAGAATAACGTTAAAGTAAAATATCTACATATTTCAAACCTTCATGATTAGAAAATGAAAAGTTCATAATTTTTAGTGGTTTTATAGGTATCATCTCGTAGCTGGATTCACCTGAAGCGAAATCAATTAATATTATTATGTTTCTTGTATTTCCGATACAATGTCCAGTTTTTCAAAGAGATTTCTTTTTCTGCCCTCTGCTGTTGTGCAGTCATGGTGTATCAAATCGAGACCTCAAACTGGTTGACACTAATCATAAGATAATAGAGAAACTAAAGCATTTCACCGCACCCGGTTAACGTTAATCTAGTGATGGTAGGTAAAGAAGCTTTCCGTAGATGAGGCGCTGAGCTGAAGTTGCCAAAACGTGTTTGAATAGCCTCGCGATACGTGCACCGAGATGAAGCCCTAATTAGAAAAGGAAAGCAACAGCGGGATACCGACCTCTCACTCTAATCGCTGAATTGGCGGGGGACACACCTAGCTTTATACAAGTATACCTCCCTGCTTGCCTTATTGCTTTCCCTGCCTAGCGACTCTTCCCCACTCTTTCTACCGTGCAACAGTGAGATCGGTCTCCCACTGTGTCGCTTTCTCTGTCTACTTAGGGTTTCAGCTCGGTGTATGGAACGCGCAGTTTATCTCTATACGGAAAGAAATCTGTTACGAATATCGCATGGGATGCTATTGCTATTTTCGCATTCGAGTATTCCATGCGAAAGAGGTACGACGAAGTTGCCATTATCGCATGATAACCATGCTATTTTAGTATGAAAGTGTCCCATGCGAGAAAGACATGCACCGATGGGATTATCGCACGAGAACAATGCGCTAAACGCACGGATACGCATATGCATATCTTCTTACGAAAAATTGCAAATTTTTTCGCGAAACGTGTGTTTCATTATTTCATTAGTAGAATGCGTCTGTAAAATTTAAGAAAAATCGGAATGATTAATTAAGATTTTTACCGAAAATCGTACGGTTTGACGTGGAACGAGTGATATTCTCACGCAAAGGTTGAACAAAGATAGAAATATGCTCCCCGTTAGTGAAAGAGAGATGATTTCCTCCCAAACCTATCTCTTCCGCTGCCAATTAAAAACAAGTATCTGAGAAACACAGATTTCTCCCAATTTTCCATCTTTCTCGGTGACACTCTCTCGGGCAGGGAAGGCCAACTGGTCAGAAAAAATACATGAGTGCCAAAAATTATTTCATTTAATTCTGCATGAAAGGAAAGCAATTCTTGAACCAACAAAATAGATTTTGTTGGAGTCAATTCACTTTAATCTAGTATAATAATTTATTCCAAATATAATAACTTTAAATAAACAATTTCAATGTACTTAATTTGTCAAAATGATTTAGTCAACTGAATTCCTCGATTCAACAAAAACCTTTCTGGTCGCTATCGAGTGAAGTATTGATTCAAATGAACCTTCTAATGTTATTCCCAAATTAAGTTAACTAAATACCATTTCATTAGAAGTTTAAGTACTGTTCCTCCATGTCGCGTGTTCGTTAGCAGAAACAATTGGGTACTTCCAATAAAATAAGTACATGAATCTAGTCAGCAAAAAATTTACATTGATCGAATGCTATACTATGTTGATCTAACCGCAGCTTGTTTGGCGTAACTGGTTAATCAGTTACACTAATTTGTTTACGAGGTAAAAGAAACACCACATGTTTCGAAACAAGTTGGGAATATATTCAACGTAAGCATTAGTACTACTATATACATCATACTAGTACATCCTACTAGTACTTTAAACGGCTACTAGGCGGTGAACTCTCTAGCTACGGAAGTAGTTTCAGAGATGGTTATAAAACCGGGTAGTCTGCTAAGGAAGCAGATATGGAGAACGGAAGATAAATTTATCATCAGACCTGTTACAAACGAAGAAAGCATAATACCAAGTTTCAAGTCATCCAAACTGATACTGACGACAAATAAGCAGAAACTAATGGTACATGGTCAATTCTTAATTCTACGTTACAGCAATAAGTTTTTGAGTTTTATACAACCGATAACAAGTAAATCCCACACAATTTTGATTTAACAGAATTATGAATGATATCACTACTGTAACTACAAATTTCACTACCTGCTTTAACCATTGAACTCTTGACTCAACAGAATATGACAAGAATAAGCTTTACTTGTTTTGATAGAACAATTTCATGTTTTTAAAATAAAACCATTGACCAGCGTTCAATCAGTTTTAGTCATTTCAATCACTCATGTTCTTAATACAAAATTCACATTATCGCAAGAACCTCACGCCATGTTATCTTGAATAAATTGATAATCAGCATGATCGTTCAGTCTTCATTCAATTGTATATTAAGTTGTCACAAGTATTTCATCCGACAAATTATTTTGTTGAACCAACAAGGAACATCCGCGAAGTGTCCGCCTCCGATTTTGATGAAACTTGGTAGGAATGTTAGGTACGTTGAAATAAGAGATACGTATTTTTTACATCGGCTGAAATTTATTTTGAGGGGGTGAACCTCCCCCCTGAAATGCTATTTTTCACAGTTCTTAATATATTGCATAATAGAGCCTAATGTACAGATTGCAGGGAAACTTGCAGGGGAAATTGCAGGGGTTTCTGACGTTGCTCTTTCCAAATCTGAAGTCCAAATTTGAAAGTTCAAAATGGCGGATCCAACATCCGGAGATACAGGAGATACTCCTGCTATCATTTCATCCCGTCATTGAACCAGAAATGGGTGAATTCTGAAGTACACCAGAAACAGATATGGATACCAATTTTCGTAGAGATGGCAGATATTGTAATGATTTTCTACCGCCGTTTTGGATTCGTCGCTTCGAATTCATAGTTTTCGTGGTCAGATCTATGACCAGCGACCTCTAAAACAGTTTCCACCGACTTTCGGTGAAAATCGATCGATCTTTCGTTATTGACGTCGGCCATGTTGGACCCGCCATTTTGAACTTTCAAATTTTGAAACAGCAACGTCAAAAACCCCTAGAAATCAAGTTTCCCTGCAATCTTTACATTACGTCCTATTATGCAATATATTAGAAATTGTCAAAAATAGCATTTTAGGGGGGTAGTTCACCCCCTTAAAATTGATTTCATAAGATTTTATAAAAAAAATACGCATCTCTTATTTTAGCGTACTTAAAATCTCTACCAAGTTTCATCAACATCGGAGGAAGACACTCCGCGGATGTTCTTGTAAGTAGGTAGTGATTCGCCGCATTCGACTACAGCATTTAGTTGAATCAAACGAATATTACTTGACTCAAATAATCCTTTCCCTCCGTGTATGGCAAAGATTTGAGATTGGTAGATCGCGCTGAGTCTGGATAGTAAACCGTAGATCTCGGGTCTGATCAAGTTGGCTATCCCTGCTCACGGCCAACGCCGCGTTACGGCGAACGTTCCAGCATTATTATATTTCAGTGATGGCTTGAAACAGGAATAGGCACATAGGTCAAGCTATGCCGTCCAGCGGCAGACAAGTACACGAAACATCAAAACGCGTTCGCCATCTAGTGGTAAGTGAGACAAAAGTCAAATCGAAAGTTTCGGCTGAATAATTAGCTGTGATAACGTATATCTGAATAGCCAATCGCGCTCAGGAACGGAATACTTGGCGTACAAGTGCGAAAAACATATGAATAAGAAACATACAAGTGAAACATCTTCACATGGCCTAATGGCAGAAATTGCCAGGACCAAGAGAATTGAACGTATGAACGAGAAGAAGGTACAAGTGAAACAGGTATAACTGAGGTTTTACTGTATTATGAATAACTAGTTGTAATTTTTAGATATTTTTGATGATTAACAAGACATTTTCCGACAAGAACATCAATTCTGTAAGAGATTGCATTATGAACGTACTTTTTTTCGCTCCGGCTCTCGGTTACTACAATTTACTGAAGGATTCATAAGTTGAAAACTTGGAAATCAAATTGTAAATAAAAAAATTCAAGTTGCAAAAATAATTTTTGGAATAATGAGGCATCAATCGAGATAGCTTAAATTATTGGAAATCATTGCGAAATCAGTTAATTATCAATCACAAGATCGTGCTGAAAAAATCGCGCGGTAAGCATCGGGAATTTTGGAAAATCGTTGTGTCTTATGGTACAGGCCAAATACGTAATTGAAATTCAATGTACTACAGCATTTCATTGAGTATCTATTGTTTTCTTGATTCTATCCAAGCCGAAAAACACTGAAAACTGCCCAGAACGCTCTAAAATCGCTGGAAATCAATGGCAATTAGTTGACACACTGGACATCAACGCAAATTACGTTATAAGGTAAAATTCAATTGAAATCACTCGACATCAATGTATCTAACACCGTCGATGAGTAAATTGTGCTGGAAATTCTACAAGGAAGTTGGAGCAACTCGAGAATTATCTGGAATTCAGTAATACATCAAAAATTGAAAGATACTAAAATTTTGCATATTGATTTCATCAAAGTTACTTTCATCATCTTAATATTACTGTAATTTCAACCTTGCCAAAACGTTATATTATACGCGTGGGATGTGTTTCATTGGTAAAATAAGACTGATATTTAAGTTTCGCAAATAGAGAATGTATCATTCGCATGTAAATGATTGATGCATATTTTTATCAACAAAAAAAAAAAATGAAAAGACTAAATTGAGAATTCAATCAGATCGCAGTGTTTTAAGAAAATTTTTTTGTTACTCGGAAAATTATACTGTAATCAATATTGTAATGAAGATGGCGCAAAAATTTATCCTCTCATACTCAGAGAGTGCATAATTCGGTCTTCAAAATTGCGTCATCAATTTTTCGACCTTCCTTAAAGTAACGTTAGGTGCTGAGTATCCGTGACAAACAGCCACCTTTCCTAAACAAAATTCTTTTTAGCACAAGATTTGTCAATTGCAAGTGATTCAAAAGCGCATATAAAACGCAATATTTGGGTTTTTTTAAAAGTGGATTTCGATGGGGGGGGGGGGGGGCATTCAATTTGATGATTGAATGTTGAAACCTACGATGTTTGATACGTATAAACATAGCAGTGTACGCCGCGATGGCCTTTCTATCACAATGGCTGCGAGGTTGGACAAAAAAGATGGCAGGAACGATACTGTCAGAATGTTGAAGTTCCCAGATGCCCGTCTGTAACAGAAATATTATAATTCATACAATAGCTACAATCGGACTTCACAGTTTTCAAACAAAACAATTCCAATGAGTATTCATTATGCGCGGGCCATTATATTAACGAGCTATGACGATTTGTCCAATTTCATCTAATTGTAAAACTGTAAATTTATCGTAACTCCATATAACTTCCGCAAATATGATTAGGAGCTGGCCTTGAAACGCTACATTGAACTGCTATTTCAAGTGTACAGTTATGTTTCCAGTGAATTTATACTACTTGAGGAACGTTCGAATAGCCCCAGGCAAAATACAAAGTCAACACAAACACGAATGTGTGAAGAATATTGAATAACAGAAAACGCGAGACTTTTATAATATTATATGTATTACGTAGTAATAATTTTGTGAATATTTTAACTATTTAAGGTTCCAATGCGTCGTTTTTATTATTTCTTTTCACTTATCTCTTTGTTTCTATTTATAAACAGCATCAAAGCATCAAATTGAAAAATTTGATAATTCGATGTCTGTGCAAAGCTGCAGCCATCCACCATTAATAAATCTTTTCTTAGACATTTCACGGTAGTAAATTGAACATTATATTTTACATTTTATTAAACGTAGAAATGGTGATAAGGGGGCAATAAAGATACTTTTACTCTCGACAAAGTCATTTCTTGATGGTTGAAACTTCAAAACTTGGACGATTACCCACTTCCCCTGTAGTATTTCCTGGCACTTCTCGAATCCAATTGGAAAAATAAACTCGCTATGATCAAAATAATATTTCCTCGCAATTTCGTTTACCGATGAGGCAGTCATAAGAGGAAATCGCACAATTTTCAATAATGTTGACACCTTTTTCGATAACACTCCACAGTGATACACCAGAATGAAGTTTTGGACAAAACCAGAAATCTCTATGTAAATTAGTCTCGGAGATCATGAATTGAATAGGGGTTTCGTGATTCCTGATAACGTCAAAGTACTAAACTATTTTGACGATCGGTCCCGAGGAACTTAAATTATCTTCTACAGTATTAACAGAACAGAATACTCAGTTCGCTCGTTGATGGAACATAGGTACAATAAACTGAACACTGAAAAACTCTATGTTCCCGAAAACTCACTCAAAGGTCTCTGCTGATTTTTGTTGTGCTTGGGACGTCAAAAATTCTTCGTTTATCCAAGAAAATTCAATAATTCGTTGTTTTAAGGTGTATGGCTACAGGAGCAGGTATAAAATCATGTGCATATTCAACATTTTTTTTTAAATGAAAAAAAGTTTATTCATAAAAGTAATCACAGGTATATCTAACGCAGGTGTTGAGGTATAAAAAAAATTTTTTTTTTATTCTTTCAAAAAGAAGATGGCCGCCCACAGCGCGTTTCCGCGGCGGCATATTTTTTTTTGTTTACGCTCCGCTGCATGCAAAATTACATCCATAATTTTGGACCTCGAACAAAACAAAAAAATTTCGCGAACACGAGTGTTTGTCGACTAGCGTCCTTCTCAAATGCTAGGCTGTGCCTAACTGACTGAAACAGACGTTCGACAAGTCATGATTTCAATAACATCTGCCGTATACCTGCTCTAGTCCCCTAAAGTAGCTTCCCTCTAGCTCGTTGCGGACCAGGCGGCCTTGTACTAAAATTCGAAAACCGGGTATTTAGAGATTTTTCGCGGACATAATTTTTTGGGTCATCATTTTTAAGGTCCTATTGGATCATTAAAAAAAATCGATTTTTCGAAATTTCTAGAGTGGTCTAACCCTTTAAATTGATCAAAATCTAAAAATTAACATAGAATTACTTCAAAACTTGAATAGATTCTCTACAACACAGCCTTTTAAACTGTGCAGCAGAGAGCCTGTGGTTGTGAAATTAATTTACCGCATCTGGGAACCCTGTACCTTGTTCCATTGAAGAGTTACACCGAATTTTCGAGTTTGGGGTTGATTTACCTCCGTTGGGGGTGGAGCATTTAATTCGCACGAGCAGTACCTATACCAAGAGCCTTTAATTCTAGAATGATTTTGACGCCTCTAGGAACCCTGTAACTTGTGCCGTCAAAAAGTTACACTGATTTTTCGAGTTCCGGGGGTGGTTTCACCTAGGGGTGGTTTTCAAAAAATGTGTTAAAGATGGATTCCTGGAGCCCTCAATGAGCCTTTAAGTCCGGCGTGAACAATATGTCGAAATGCCTCTTCGATGCCGTGGTTTTTGGCGTGACAGTTACAGGTTTATCTCGAGGTGGCACCGCCACAGGTTTATTTTATTAAACGTGGAGCTATTAATTCAAGAATAGCGCATTTAATGAGCCTTTAATTAGCCTTTAATTCTGGCCTCAACATTTTTTCGAAGTTTCTCCCCGTTTCCGCTATTTTTGGCTTGGTGGTTTCAGGTTTATCTCGAGTTGGCACTACTACAGGTTTTTTTTTTAAACACGGAGCATTTAATACTAAAATAGAGCATTTAATTAACCTTTAATTAGCCCTCAATTATTCCTCAGGAGATTTATTGATTTTCGAATGTGGCGGTTCCAGCTTGATATAGCTACGCGGGTGCTGTAAACACGAGTCAGATGTTGCCCACCCGCACGTGTGATATGCGAGTCATACACGCTGTTTTCCAACTTATGTGAAAAAAAAATTTTATTGAGACGCAGACGAATGTTACATAGTATTTCAAAATAAGTAGATCAAGAGCAATCAAGAAGCATAGGCCCAGAGGCATAGGCCTAGCTTTATTTACTTCACGATATTTATGTTATGGATATGGATATTTACTTAACGCACAAACTTGAGGTTGAAATCAACTCAACCACGCGATGGTGGTGCGTAAAATCCGCGCGTAAAGTCAAGTTATCGGAAAGAGCACATGTGTCAAGAAGGCCCTAGATTGTAAAAATGAGAATGTCACAATCAGTTACAGGGTTACCCAACTGGCAATTTTGCGAAAAAAAATCCATCAACAAATAAATCGAACGGTCAATATTATCTGGCAATGAATTTTATAGCAACATTATAACAGATTTTCAGTTAAATATTTGGTATGAGGTAATTTTTCTACTGAGGACACTAGTGTGAAATTTTATACGCGTTTTTTCCGAAACTATGTTTTTCAAAACGGTGGGTACGATATCTCGAGCTGTAATCGATGAATCGTCTTTAAATTTAGAACACACACTCAAAGTGTATATATGTATTATTTTTTACTTTACTTTTTGGCAAACTAACAATTTTTTCGTTTTCGATGATAGTTTAATAGTTATCAATAATAATACAACGTATTCTTGAGCTGACAACATCAAAAAAAAAAAACTACAAGAATTTTTTCCTCGTCCCAAAATAGGGCTTCGTCAGCCGGAAGCTAATACAATTTAATTAATGAGCATATTTTTTTTTATGCCAGACCGCCGATAATTGCGATATTATGTAGACCGATCGGCCGCGTACGAAAACCATGAAAAGATGCAAAAAAGACATATCATCATCAAATTGTATTTTTTTCTAATGAAACTTCTTGAACACACTCTTCAGGATGTACATGAGTTGGATATAAAAAAAAAATATGAATATTGCATCAGCAGTTTTTTTGAAATCAAGTTCTGAAAAATTAGACTCTTTCGGCGCTCATCACAGTACAGTGACCCCTTAATATCACTCTAGGATTTTGGAAAATTCGATTATTTATTTTTTTGTTTAAACAATATATTAGGGTCATAAAAATAATATACAGTTGGTCCTATAGTGAAAAAAAAAAATTCAAAAGGTTCAACTCTTGATGTTGCACACATTGCCTCGAAGCGCGCGTTGATTGCTCGTAAAGCTTTACACGCATTTTTCTCGTAACCACTTTTTTTGAACTGGAAGGACAGATTAATCAAACACCGTTGCATACATCGATTTGAAATTTTGGCAGTAGCTACATAATTTCATTCTCTATGGGCGTACCTAGCCATTTTTTTTTTTTTTTTTTTTTGTTTAACGCAAACTTTTTTTTAGGAACTATTTACCGCATAAATGATAAAATTATTTGGTTTTTTGTTCTAGGTCTTATACTTTACGAGAAATCCGTGAAGGAGTTTTAAAAATAGGGAATTTTAAAGATTGGCTCTGTCACTGCCATTTTGAATCAAAATGATAATAGAAATTTTTTGTTCATACTTCAATATGTGTTAAATCAACCCTTTGAAATGAAAACTTATTCCTTTTTCCATACTCCCAGAATAAGTCGTTAAAGATAGGCTTTTGTTCAGGCCGTTAGAGTGGTGTTACCCTCTAAAAGCATGCGGCATTTTACGCATGCGCCTTAGATTTCGAAAACTAACTTTTCTATCTTAGGGTCCTGTATAGCGACAGGGTGTCTAGCTGGCAGGGAAATCTGGAAAACTGAGAATTGTCGGGGAGTTTGTACGCGCCTAGAAAAACCGGAATATGGCAGGGAATTTTTATATTTTCTTCCTCATTAGTGTACGATTCTTGAAAATGTAGAAACTTACTCCCCCAGAGACAATTGAGGGGATCAATGTGAAAAGGGTACAATTGACAGAAAATATTGTTTTCGGGGGAATTTTAAGAATTGATAAATTGATATTGAGCACTATGTAAATTTTATGGAAAACATAAACAAGTACTAAAAATAGCTAATACTCTCAGATACAGGTTTTTACCTACATATTTCGAAAAAATGGTTAATCCTAATCTTTCGTTTGTTTCTCAAAATTGGAGTGCTTAATTATATGTTTGGCAATTGAGTTTAAGTAAAATTGAACTGAATGAAAAATTGAACTATTTTAACGTACGATGGAAACGTCTGTTGGCTATTTTTTAACTGATTTTCATGAAAAAAGTGAATTTGTCAGTAAAGTTAGGTTGAAATATGTCCTGGAAAAATTTCTATTCTCATTTGCAAAACCGGGAAATGTCAGAGAGTTTGATATGACATTGACGCTATCCACCCTGAACTGGAATAGATGAAAAATAATTTGTACGAGTATCCTATCCTAAATTTTGAGGGAGAGACCGGCGTCAGTAGTAACAGGGTGCCAATTGTTGTAGAGAAGATTACTCCGCCATATTGCCGATTTTATGTGAACCATTTGGACTCATTCACAGAGGTACCTGTCCTGTTTTTGTTCAGTAATGTTTCGCAGAATTTATGAAAATCCTCCCTATGCTATGTCCAATTATCTGTTCTTGCATTCGAACGTAAATATTTCCCTTCCACTATGATTTCATCGAGTATGTAAACCATGAGTGTTGTTAATAATTGATGTAAACTTTTTAAACGAACTGAGATGCTTTGACTATAAGTGACGTAGATTTTAATTTGAAGGTTATGATTCGGAGTACAGGATTTCCACTTGTTTATATACAATTACCGTAGATGTCAATTGTAAGATGCCAATTGGTGTCAATTATAACACTGTTCAAACCCCACTGATTCTTCCATGTTTATTCCTTACACAATTCCATATCCAATTTCAAAATCACTGCGAGGAAAAGGGTAAACAAAAAACCGAGTAAATCAGTCGACCGAGAATCTTTGGACGAAGATACATTTTATCTAATCTGCTTGGAGTCGTATTCTCAGAGCAAGAACGAACGGCCCCAATGCATCAAGTGTAAGAAATGGGCAATGCGTTATTGGTATGCAACAACTGTTAGTCTGATACTTTTATATATTGTTTAATTGTTGTCATTTATCTTATAACAAAGATAGGGGAGAACGGGGCACGACGGACCCCCTTTAAAAATTTACCAAAAAAATTTATTTAGTCCGGCAAGGTGTCAATTGTAACATGTGTAGCAGTGTCTTGATTCGATTGTTAATAATAATACCGAGCGTTTTTTTTTTTTTTAAATCTTCTCAATATTGTTACAACTGCCTCCGGTCTCCCTACATTATTGGAGATAACGAATTCTCGAAAATTACGTGGTCTTTCTAGAATTCATATCGTTGGAAAAATGAAATCACTCAGAATCATTTTTAGGTAAAACTGATTTTTTGCCAGAGTTCATAAAAGGAAGATTACGAATACGCTGCTCATTTTTATTTATTTTTTTTCAACTCATAATCGTTCGCGTATAAGTCCTCAACGCATTCACCGGTTTGGATGATTATTTTTTTTTTTTTATATGAAAGAGCTTGCGTCGCTGGAAGTCTCATGAAAATTTATAAATTACAGACGGCCCCAAAAGTGGTCAGTTTTAGAGTTGTAGCCCGATGCGGTCAAAATTATTCTACGTCTATTCGCGCCTAAGTCCTCAACGGATTCATAGATTCCGAGGATCTTTTTCGAACTGAAAGTGCGTACTTCGCTGGTTGCCGTATGAAATTTTTAAAATGATATTGGTCCATTAATAGCCGGTTCTAGAACATCTAAATTTTCAGTCTAATGAGCCGCATTTTTCATTGGTCTGCCCATATTGAAATACATACATGTCTATAGATGTATAAGCAAAAAAAGAAACTCAGAAGGATTGAATAAAAGATTTTTAAAGAAAAAATATGACCCAATTCAAAATAATATGTTTAATTCAACAATACAACTACGCTCTAAAAGGAAGAAAAATATTTTTTTTTTATTTGTGATTTGATGAATCAAATTAAACTTTTCGTAGTTGGTGACAATTTTTTAATTTTGTAATTTTTTCTACCATAAATTAGATTATTGTCTATAAATCGCTATAAAGATTTGTGACAGATAATTATTTCCAATTCACGTGATTTTTTTTTGCATATATCTCTTTCCAAAGCTGGCCATTTAAGATATTACAAAAAAATTTCAAGGCCTCGATCAAATTTTTCAATATAAAAAAAAATTGTTGCAACAATTTTTTCACATGCTCAGGGTAGTTTCTTGGAAGATTTGTTCAGCTCTATAAATGGTATTGAATTATGAATATTCACACCATTTAGTTGCAGCAATGTTATTTAAAATATTGTTTCAGGATCAGTATATTTTTTTTTTTAATACTCTCTTATTGATATAAAAGATGACGACATCATCTGAGATGGAAAAATCACAACTTTTTGACAATTTCTAAACTATAAATGGCTTGCTAGAATCCCGCGATAAAAAACTGTGATATCTTGGGAGGCGCTCAGGTTATTAATAACGCAGTATCACTAAAGGCTATTGTACATTTATTACTCCGATTCTGTTACATACATTATCGAAGCGCTTTCTTCGAGGATCGGGAGCGAACTATAACTGAGATCCCGCTCTCTTGTACTCGCGCGGTTTCCGAGCCACATGATTAACATGAATCGTAATACACCACAACTCTTCCCTCTTATTTTTTTCTTACTTCTTTAATCGTTCGGAACGACGCAATAAACGGTGCGTTATCGTCGACTGACCTGGTATCGCTCGCAGTGCTGGTGTTCGCCTCCGGGATCTTTACAATTTAATCAATCAATATGTCATTTCCAGATTTTTCCGGATACGGCTTTACCTCTATACGTTACAGGAGACAGTTTCTGTATAATTTTTCCTTCGGTATGCTTATTGCTACGCGTGCTGAAATCATCGACCATTACTTTTTCGCCGATTTGTAATTCGACATTTCGCTTACCATTTTTGTCCCTAATTTGAGTTATTTGTTTATCGATAACATTCCCACCGACGTCTAGCCTGATTTGCCGCTCTTTACTATTTTGACAGTACACAAAGTAACGCATGTAGCATTGTTTAGTATAATTATTAGAGTGATCCTCAAGCGTTCATTTCTGTATTTGAACCAGCTCAGCAGCTCATAAGTCGGTTAAAAAAAAATTAGAAAATATTAATTAAAAATTTCAGCATTCTATTTCAACCAGAAAGGGTGTCTGTAAGCATAAATTCATTTTGAGTTTCGAATTTGGGCAGGAATCGCTAATAATCACTGACGATGAAAAATCTATGTGAAAAATGAATTATTACATCAGCTATTTGAACAGTATTTCTATCATAGCGGGGAAATGAGGAAAATATCATACCTTTATACGTTGACACTCCTGAAACAATTTAAACTTTGGCAGAAAAATTCTTTGAATACCGAAGGTAAAAAAATTACGAATCATTTATAATTTAATTACAAATTGATCAGTCCTTATTCCCAATTTGCACTTATTATTCATTACTTGAAGCTGGCGATCGATCATCGTCGCCGAGTGTTTTAGTTTATCTCCAATATTCGAAGAATTCTTCTAATTTCTTTTTTTGGAGACGATCTGGAGAACTTTTCCAGATAAACTTTCTAAGGACCACTGTAATGATATATGACATTTTTGTTGAACTGTTTTTGAAAAAAGAATTTGCAAATTTTTGTAACTAATAGTAAGTGAAATAAAAAAATTGATAATTAATTATCCTGTATACTTCGATACTAACATAAATGCGTACTTGTGTTCTATTTCAAAATATTGATGGATCTATTTAGTAATCCTATTCTTTTTAAAGACCATTGTAAGGCTAAGTTATTATGTCAAATAATGACATATCTCTGTGTAAACAAATATTACTATGAATCATCAACAAGTTTGTAATTGACTTATTCTTTTGAATTTATTATGCTGTTACATGCTTTGATGAGATGTGAAGTAGTTTTCTGTTCCGGAATATAACACAGAAATAAAATCAAAAAACTATACATCGTTACAACTGAATCAGTCTTTGATACCAAAGAATTAATGTTCTGTACATTTTCTCGTCAAAAAAACTGTCAGAAATTTGGGAGCCCGAAGGCACCATAAATGATTTTACATATACATATGTTCGCTCCTGACTGAAGAAGTTCCTACGTTGACCACCAGTGAACTCTGCCGGCAACTACAAGGATGGCGGCCACGGTGGTTCGCTCTTAACCACAATCACCAGCGATGTTATAGGTACATAAAACGAGGATGAGGTCAAAATTCGTAACAGTTTATAAAAAAAACTCTAGCTATTCCATTACTTTGAAAAGTTACTAAAATCACAAATCACCTCCCAATTGAAGCGAAGGATCCTAATAATTTTATAACTATAACCCGTGATAATAAATTCCAAGTAAAATGGTGATTTTTTGTCAATTTTATGACTTACGATTACGTTACCAGCTTAACCTTGTGAATGAGTTCGGCATCGCTATTTAAATATTAACGCCCTATTTTGATACTAAATAACTGCACTAGTAGCGTTGCCTTCAGTGGCAAAAATTTGAGAAGACTTTTAGTGTCAATCAAAAATTCGAAGTAACCAAACAGCTGAGCCAAAAACTGCTTGACCTAGCACTAGCAAGTTGGTTGTTTCCAAATCAGTTGTTTGCAGGTTTGGTTGCTCCACTACTATGTGTGTACAAACCTACTCCCAAGCCAGTCATTGCCTAATCTGGACCAAATTATTAAGCGCCTTGGTGAAAATGATTTCTAAGATTTTCTACGAATTTTTATAAACATTGGAACATTTCTTACAATTTTTAACAAAAAAATTGTTTTCCTAAAAATTGTAAATATACATAGTTTCTCAGGAAAAATTTGGTATATTTTCATGAAAATGTGTATTTTTGTAGTAAAAAATCTACAAGACACTACAATTTTTAAAGAAAATTAACAAGTCTTCATGAATAACTATGCATATTTACAATTTTGTATGAAATAATACGAATCGTTACAATTTATATAAAAATTCGCAGCAGTCGAAATTTTCACCAGAGCATACCACTCGATTAATCTTTCACATTTATTTATTTCGACAATAAGTATTTGTAAATTTTGTTGTTTCATCCTTCATGAGGAAAAACCATCCCTCAATTACCTATTCGTGTAACAATTGGGGATAATTTTATCGGCGAGCTGATTGTGAGACTTTCATATTAAAAGTACTACTTTATTTATTTTGCATTTTTGTTTTTAAGTAAAAAATACATCATTATTATTAACCCTCTAATTTCATGTTGCAAAAGAATGTAATCGATAGCCATCCAATGTCAGAGAAGAAATGAAAAAAAATGTAGAAATTATCAGCGATACATTCTTTTTTGTTTTACTACTATTAGCGGAGTGTCCAATGTGACCATTGACGACCATAGATTATATATTGTTTGGTTGTACTGACAAGGAAACTGTAGTGGTAAATGAAGACGATTTTTCTTGACCTTGGTGAATTGTTGAATATTATTCTTGGATATGAAGGTCGGGAACATCAAAACACTTTTTTTGTGTTAACGTTTCAGCCCTGATGGGGGCCCTCCTCAGAACAATTTATTTAAAACATCTGTCACGATCAGAAATAAGAAAATAATGTACAACTCAGTTATAACAAAATTAAATATGAAAGGTTTAGGTAATAAGCAGGGATGTTTATGCAAATATAAATGAGCGGAATTACCTGGTGTGAACTGACACCATCAATTACCGAAGAAAAGGAACCACTAGTATGTAGTGAATGCGTATTAGAATAATCGAATAAGAACAAAAGTTCATTTTAAAAAAAAAACAAAAAAACATTACGACAGCGATACGAAACTCCCAAGCATTCATCCTTATTGTCAATTTAATAAAAACACATAGCGACCGTTTTAGGTTTTGAGTCTGGAGCACTTTTGAACGTGTGGAACGTCCAGTGTGTAGTGGGGGGAGACCGATTGTTAATTTTGTTAAGAAGGCAAAATCGAGAGCAAGCTCAGTCGGTAATAGATAGTTACGATGGGTATATCACAGAGGTGTAAATAGTACTCAGATGTTCAATATCTTGTCTTCGATTAACAGAATTGGGATGTGCAACAATATTGCACATTTCTAACAATAACCTATTGTAATACAATGGTTCAACGTCAATAATGCTGGTTTGAGAATAATTGAATGAATGGTCGAAATCGATGGCATGCCTTGTCAGTGCAGTGTAGTGGTAAATTTTTGTGAGCGGTCAGTAAATGCGTTACGTAAATTTCCGTTAACATTTCACTGCCAAGAACATAAATTCCATCAGTAAGACAACAAGATCAATGGATATCATAATATTAAGAATTATTATCTATTGTACATTGGAGAATACATTCAATATATCTATTAAAACTAAAAATGTATATAGACAATTAAGGAAAAGTTTACCTTGTCTAAGAAGAGAATAAAATACTGGTTAGTATTACAAAATTCAAACGGGAGAGAAATGGTTCTTCAGATTAGATGACCAAAGACCATTGACATCTTATCCAATAGATAAACGATGTAGATATATAAGATTTTGACACTTAATAAATAAATTAATAGTGAGATGTTCCACGAAGCACAAGTCATAAAATTAAAAAAGTTAAAAAAAGGGTCAAAAAAGATTAATAAGTTACAACGATGCTGACTACTGTAGTATGGGTATCCTTATCTCCCAGTTCTCCATATCAGAAACACTTTAGACAATGTGTGACATGTGGTCAGTAATAAGAGGTTTGTAAACATTGCTTAGGTGTTCGACGTCTCGTCTGAGGTTAACCGAATTTGAATGTCCTATAATATTGCACATTTCTAATAATAAGCGTTTATAATAATTAGGTTCTTCACCGAGGATGTTTACATTATCCTAATTAAAAGAATTGTTGATCTCATGTTTTGTTAGTGCCGTGTGTCAATCATCATTCTCATGCACATTACGTTGGTGTTCTTTAAGCCTGGTATCGAGATGGCGGCCAGACTGTCCGATATAAACTTGATTGCAGTCTTTGCAAGATATTTTATAGACCACATTCAATCGTTTGCCCATAGGGATCCCATCCTTTCCAAAATCAAAGACCAGTTATAAATCCTTTGAATTTTTTCCCACAAACTTGACATTATATTTTGTAAACAACCTGTTCAAAGACTCAAAGAAACCAGATACATATGCGATGGAGATAAAGGTGGTGGCAGGTCTGTTGTTGTCATCTGCAGAAGCAGAATCAACATTGTTGTCAAGCAAATTATTGATGTGATAAGGAAACTGCCTGGGGTGCCCCCCCTCCCCCCCCCCCCCCCCGATTCCGACCATTTGAGGATATGTTATTCTTCATCGAAATCTAAGCGACATGTTTTTTTTTTTATCGGCGGAAAAACGGTTTAAAGGGGTAAAATCAGCACCCAAAGTTGGGCATCCTCAGTGGTTGTTTCACGGTTTCGCATACTTCCAGTTGAGATATTTGAATGAAACCAATTAGAGAATAATTCCTATGAAGAATAATGAAAAATTCATTTTGGCCGGTTACGACGTGGTTAAATAATCAAAAATTAAAGGGATTGAAAGTTAAAAAATTTTTATAAATAAAAAACTATTGTTCGGATTTTACTGAAATTGATTGCATTTGAAACAGCAGAAAAAAGTAGGGGATACATGTTGTCGCGTTTTTCGAAATAACATCACTTAGGGGGTGAACTACCCTTATACACGTGCAGCCGAAATCCCATTAGAATCGCACTATTTTGCTTCAATTCGTCTTATCTAACATTACAAAGCTCTTTCCAAGCAACAATCTAGGAGCTTCTTCGTTTCAATAAATTTCGGTTGCATTTATAACAAAAACCACTCCCACAAATTGCTGAACGGCTTCTGTCATAGTTTCTTTTACGATCGTGAAATCTTCCGGAGCCCGGTATTTTAGTAGTTTGTGAGGTTACTGGAATCGATTGCGAGCTTACAATTTTGGAATCAACGTGACTAATTCTGTAAACATTTAGGACTTTCGTTATTATTCTTTTCCAAAACGTTGAAAAAAATCGGAAAGTTAACATGGAATGGCTTAGACTTCCGTTTCCGGTGACGTGGTTTACAGTAGGAAGGTAAACCAGTGCAATTTTGTTTTTAATTTTTAGAGGTTTGCGTGCAAGAATTAGGGGTGTGTTCGGGAATAGGTGAGAGAGAACAGGTAAAAGTTAAAGTGGAATAAATAAAAGAGGAGGGAGGAATAGAATTAAATTGTAGTTTTGTGGTATAAAGTAGAGGTGGTAGTTGGGAGGTTAGGTTGCGACGCGCCGGTGATGGGAGGAGAGGTAAAGGGGCAAGTGAGAGAACGACGGTAGTGCCAGGGGGCGGTGAAAGTAACTAGAGCGGTGAGTAAATGGGTAAAGTGGTAATGGCGGTGGGTAAGGTAGGTAGTGAGTGTAGATAGTAGAGTATGTCATATGGTAAAGACGTAGATCAGGTGGGAAAATGTAAATTGCAAAGGCTGGGGATAGTTAGAGCGGCTAGCATAGGTGATATAAGTGAAGCGGCGGCAAGAGGTAAGAGGAAGGAGAGAGAGGTAGAGGGGGAAGTGAAAGTAGCGGGAAACCTAGAAGAGAAAGAGGCTTTTAAAAGAAGTAAGATTGTGGTGAGGTCGAAAAGGAGAAAATGGAGGGTATTTTGAGGAAGCTAGAAGAGATAGATGGTAGGATAAAAGAGGAATGTGGAAAGGTAGGAAATAGGCTGGACATACTAAGAGAAGATTGATTGATTGATTGATTGTTCAGTTTATTATGCCTTGGTAGCACCCTGAGGCAAATTACAAAGCTATGGAATAACTGAAAATAAGTCGGTAATTAGGTTTAGAATAATAAGTAGAAAAGAAATAAAAGAGAATAAGAAAAAATAATATAAAATAAGTAACATAATAATAAAAATAAAAATGCATTAGAAATAAAGATCTGAAGATATTAATGAGAAATAGTGAGTAATTTGTACTAATAATACAAAATACTTAAATGATACTGATATTATGAGAATAACAGAATAATGATTAATCCAACATGTCTAAGTCAACATGTCAAAAATGTCTAAGCCATGATTCCGTCTAAGGAAAAGAGGTAGTTTCGTAGCCGGACTTTCAGGATCGAAAGTGAAGATGACGTTACTACTTCCTCAGGGAGGGAGTGCCAGAAATAAATAGCTGAAAAAGAAGAGGGAAAGGAAGAGAGAGAGGAGTTCAAAAAGATCTGGGAGGAGGAGAAAAAAGCGTTGAGGGATAGATTATAAAAAATAGAAAAAATGCTGGAAAAGTTAGAAATTGACGCCGCAGAAAAAAGTAGGGAAAAGGGAGATGGTGTTAGGATAGGGGTGGAAGGGGTGGATGAAGAGAATGAAAGAAGAATTACGAAATTAGAATTAGGAATGGAAATGAAGGAGAGGGAGGAGAGAAGGAAGAATGTTATAGTTAAAGGAGTGGAAATGAAAACAGGGGTAAGGTGGCAAAATGAAATTGAAAGGATTTGGGAAAAAATAGGACTTGTAGGGGGTAATAAAAGTATGAGAAAAATAGGAACGGTAAATGTTGGAATATTGGGTATTAAGAGAAAGCAGGGGTCTGTTGTAGTTAAGGAAGTGGTGCCACCAGTGGCATGAGGTATGGTCCACTGTTGCGACCTTTCCTTTTTTCATGTTTTTGTTTATTTTTCTTTTGTAGGCTCTTGAGAGGCAGTACTCTCAATGCCGTGTAACGGACATCATCATAACCAAAACCTCTCCTCTAACCACTATTCAAATTATTTCATTTAATCAATAAAAATACTGTTATTTGTGTTTATCCAATTAAAAACAATAGAAGTGCACCTTTATTATCCTGAATAATAAAAAATCCCAACAGTAAATAAAGAAGGGAGAGGGATGGTTTTAATTGAGTTGGAGAGACTAGAGAAGAAAGGAGAGGTGATGTTGGCGAAAAATAGGTCAAGGGGCCATCCCCCTTACGTCACACGAATTTTAGAACTTTTAAACCCCTCCCCCCTCCTTGTCGCAGGTTGTCACATTTTTAGAATCCCCTCCCCTCTGATGTGACGTCACAAATTTTTCAAACTTATGGGGTATTTAAAAATAATCGAAAGAAAACAGTTATTTTAATTTTTTTCTTATTTTTATTAAATAATCTTTAATAAAATCAACATAGAGTCAAATATTTATGATAACAGAAAGAAAAAACGACTAGTTAGGAATAGAAGTTAAATGTTGTTGCGTGAGAGATAATCTCATAGCGAGAGTGCTAAATTATTAATAAAAATATCGATCAAGTTCGAAAATTTTTTAAATTTTTTATTCACATATAAATTTCGTGTTTTAGTATTTTAAATTTTAAAACGTGACGTCACAAAGCTTTTGACCCTCCCTGCCCCTTGTCACACTATGTCACATTACGGTGATACCCCCCCCCCCATCAAAATGTGACGTAATTTATGGATGGCCCCTAAGAGGGGAAAGGTAAGAATTGCGGATGACCTGACGAGAGAGGAAAGGAGAATTAAGAAAGTGATTGTGGAGGCGGCAATGAAAGACAGAGGAAAGGGGAGAAGGGTAAAGGTAGGTTATATGAAAATGTGGGTAGATGAGAAAGTGAGGTTGTGGGATGAAACAGAAGGAGATTGGAGAGTACAGCAGGGAAACGAATAAGGGGGGGAAAGAAGAAAAAGGGGACGAGGAAGGATAGGAAAGAGAGAGATGAAGGGGAGTATGAGAGTAAGAGAAAATATAGGATAGGTTTTTGGAATGTAGCGGGGTTGCAGAACAAGGGAAAAGACTTCTGGGAAGGGTTGAAAGATTGGGATGTTGCAATATTAGCGGAGACATGGGTGGATAAGAAGAAATGGGAGGAGATAAGGGAGAGTTGGAAAATAAGTTTGGAAGCGATTATACCAAAAGGGAGAGGAAGGGCAAAGGGGTGATAGCACTAGGCGTGAAGGAGGATAATGCAGTAGGTAAAATAGGAAAGTGGGATATTGGCGGATGGGTAGAAAGATAAGTTAAACTAGGGAAAGAATGGTGGTGGGTAGTAGGGGTATATGTAAATGAGGATATGGAGAGAAAAAAGAAGGTAATGAGGGGATGGATGGAGGAAGTTTATAGGGATAAAAACGTGTTAATAGGGGGAGATTTTAATGTTAATACAGGGACAGAAGGAGGGATAGAATATAATGAACAGGACGAAGAGGGTAGAAAGTCGAAACATAAAGTAGTGAATAAGGGAGGAAAAGAGTCATGTAAGTTCATCAATGAAAGAGGGTGGGCAATAGCGAATGGGTGTGTGAGGGAGGAGGAAGAAGGGGAATGGACATTTGTAGGGGGGAGGGGATGTTCAGTTATAGATTTAGTATTGATTGATGAAAGAATTGAAGGAAGTATAATGGAGTTGAGAGTACAGGAAAGGACTGAATTGAATCAGATGCCAGTTGTAGTTAGGGTAGAAGTCAGGGGGTCTAAAAGTTGGTGGAGCAAGGCAGGAAGATGGGGGGGGGGGGGTTTAGGAAGAGGAGTGTGGACGGAGAAAGGGGCACAGAAATGTAAGGAGGAATTTAGAAAGGAGGTTAGAGGAGAGTGAAATGAAGAGATGGAGTGGGAAAGTCTAAAGGAGAGGGTCAGAAAGGCTGTCGGGGAAACGGCGAAGGTGAGCGGGAGGAGTAAGCAAACATCGGGATGGTGGGATGAAGAGTGTAGGGAACGAAGTCTGAGGGAGGCCTTGCAAAAGTTTAGAGACGGGAAAATAGACAGGAAAGTGTACTGTGAGGAAAAAAGGAAACATAGTAGACTGTGTGAAGGAAAAAAGAAAAAAGAAAAAGAAAAATGGGAAACTTGGGTAGGAAGTCTAAGGACAGAAAAACAAATCTGGGGGTGGTAAGCGAAGGGAGAAAGAAAACAAAGGGAGTAAATAAGAACATAAGGATGGAAGCATGGGATTTACATATTAGAGAAGTTTTGGGAGGTGCAACAGAAAGGAGAAGTAGAGAAGGTAATAGGGGAGAGGAGGAGGGGGATATTACTTTACGGGAGGTCGAAGAAATCGTGAAAAAGTTGAAAGATAATAAAGCGATGGGGGAGGATGGGATTCCTAATGAAGCTTGGAAGTATGGTGGTGCAGAAATTACAAGGGAGTTCTGGGGAGTGTGCCAGAGGGTATGGAGAGGAGAAGAGTGGCCAGAGGACTGGAAAGAAGGGGTGGTGGTACCAATAGTAAAAAAGGGGAAAGGGAAAAGTGTAGAAGAATATAAAGGAGTTACGTTAACACAGACGGCGTATAAAATATATGTGTGAATACTGGAAAGAAGCTTAAAGGAAGAGGTGGAGAGCAAAAAGTTATTGCCGGAAAGTCAGGCGAGATTTTGAGCAGGAAGGGGAACGATAGATAACATATACGTGATAAATTATTTGATAAATAGGGAAATTGCTAAAAATAAACGGCAAATAATAATACTAATGTATTTGGATTTCAAGGCGGCTTTTGACTCGGTCGACCGCGGGAGGTTAGTGGAAGACATGAGAAAGAGGGGGGTGAGGGAAGGATTGGTAAGAAGATGTGAGGAGGTGCTAAAAGAAACGTGGGGAAGGGTAAGAGTGGGGAAACAGGTAGGGGAAAAATTTGGACGGAAAAGGGAGTAAGGCAGGGCTGCCCACTGAGTTCCTTGTTATTCGTACTGTTTGTAGCGGATTTGGAGGACGAACTAGAGAAAGGGAGGTGGGGTGGAATATATTTATCCGAGAGAAAGAAGGTATATGCATTGGCGTACGCAGATGACGTGGCGTTGTTGGCAAAGGATGAGGATGATATGAAAGGTATGATTAAGATGTTGGAAAGGTATGTTAGTAGGAAAGGGTTGGAGGTTAATACGGGGAAAACGAAAATAATGAGGTGTAGGAAGGGGGGAGGGAGAAAAAGAAAGTGTTTTGGAATTGGCAGGGTAGGGAAATAGAAAAGATGGACAAGTATAACTACCTAGGGTATGTGATGAAAGCAAATGGGGAACAAGGTGAGCACGTTAAGGAAAGGGTTAGGAAAGGAGTAAAAGTAATGGGGCAGGTATGGGGGATAGGAAAAAGAAAATTTGGGAAGGACTGGGGTAGAAGAATATGGTTGTTCGACAAGTTGGTATGGTCTGTGATTGGTTATGGAGTTGATATTTAGGGGTGGAAAACAAGAAAAGAAGTAGAGGATATGCAGGAAAGATATTTAAGATGGGTTCTTGGAGTATCCAGGAGGGTGGCAGGGTACATGGTTAGAGAGGAATTACAAAGGGATATGTTGGAACGAAGAGCAGGAATGAGAGCATGGGGTTATGAAAAGAGGTTAGAGGAAGGAAAAGGCGGGGAGTTAGCATGGAGATGTAGAATGGAAATAAGAGGGGGTGAGAGCGGAGACAGGATTATTGGGGTGAGAAGCGGAGAGAAGAGACTTCTTCGAAGATAGAGGATGGGGATTGGTGGATGTGGAGAGAAGATGGGAGATGGGTGCAATGAGAGGCGAGGATTTAGTAAAAGTAGAAAGAAGGAGGCAGGAGGAAGAGAGATGGGAAAGAATTGTAGGTTCGAGAAGCAACAAGGAATATATGTGAATATATAGTGTTCTTCCTCTTCGAGCACAACTGTAAGAATGTCTGTAAGTGTGTTTACATTTTGGAATCTTACGCTTCTTGGTGCGAAGCTCGTAAGACAGTCAATGACCGTCTAATATTGAAATGCGGATATGCATCATCAATATTAATATTAATCACGAGGCAATTTTCATTTTGTGAAACGTATATAATTTTTGAACTACTGTTAAATTCGAAAAATTAACGACGGAGCCAGGAATCGAACCTGGTATCTAGCGATGCTTTACCGGAGCCTTACTCCACTAGACCACCTAGCCGCTCTGACTCTGATGTCGTTAATTCCTCTCATCACCAGTAAGTTCAAATTTGTTTTCTTGTGCTGTGATAGTATGTGTGAATATATAAAGTGTTCTTCCTCTTCGAGCACAACTGTAAGAATCTCTGTAAGTGTGTTTACATTTTGAATCTTACGCTTCTTGGTGCGAAGCTCGTAAGACAGTCAATGACCGTCTAATATTGAAATGCGGATATGCATCATCAATATTAATATTAATCACGAGGCAACGATGTCTTACGAGCTTCGCACCAAGAAGCGTAAGATTCCAAAATGTAAACACATTTACAGACATTCTTACAGTTGTGCTCGAAGAGGAAGAACACTTTATATATTCACACATACTATCACAGCACAAGAAAACAAATTTGAACTTACTGGTGATGAGAGGAATTAACGACATCAAAGTCAGGGCGGCTAGGTGGTCTAGTGGAGTAAGGCTCCGGTAAAGCATCGCTAGATACCAGGTTCGATTCCTGGCTCCGTCGTTAATTTTTCGAATTTACCAGTAGTTCAAAAATTATATACGTTTCACAACAAGGAATATAAGTTCGTTAAGGGAAAGGGAGTGCTAGGATATCTTAAAAAAGGGTCGATGTAAAACTTCCGACTTTGAAATTGCCGGAGTTTGAAGGAGATTATAACGATTGGCTCTTCTTCAAGGATGCATATGTATACAAACGAAAGTATTTCGGTAATCCAGAAATTTCAGCATTTGCGTAGCTCACTCAAGGGAGAAGCTTTACAGGTTATTGGCGGGTTGGAGACATCGGCAGAAAATTACGAGAGCGCTTGAGAGTTATTGGAAAATAATTATGAAAAAACCAAGTTGCTTATAAATACTCACATCAGCAATTTGCTTAACTTTCCGGCTGTAGCGAAAGACAAGCCCGCCACTATAAAGCAACTTATCGTGCACGTGCGCACACATCTTAAGGCGTTGAAAACGTTAATACTTCCCGTTGAGCATTGGGACGAGCTCCTGATACATATGACAAAATGCAAATTTGATTACGTGACTCGGAAAGACTGGGAAGAAGAGTGCAATCGAGACAAGGAGAACCGAAAGACGTTAGAGGAATATTTAACGTTCTTAAATGAGAGATGTCGTACTCTGGAAATGATTGACAGAGGAAAAGTCAAACACGAGGCTTCAAAGCCTGCAACATCGAAGAAACAGGGCAGTTCGGTATCGTTGGCGACCGTTTCGCAACAGAACTGCGCAATTTGCAACAGTCCGCATGCAGTTTTCCAGTGTTCACAATTTTTGCTGATGCCTGTGGCCAAGCGAATCGAACAGGCAAAAACAAGGAGGTGTTGTCTAAATTGTCTGGGTAAAGGACACTTTGCTCAAGTTTGCCGCGCATCCGCTTGTAAAAAATGCGGAAAGAAGCAGAACACATTCTTGCACCTCGGGCAAGAAGAAAAGCCAGCGACGACAGAAGAGTCATCGAAGAAAACGGTTATCGCACACTGTGTGAAAGGCCAAGAGAACTTCAAGGAGATTACAGATATATCATCAGTAGTCAGCTTCGTATGAAAGCCAAGCACGCAAATCGTGTTGTCAACTGCTCGAGTAGCCATTGAAGATGCAAACGGAATTCAACAAAGTTGCCGTGTCCTTCTAGATCCCGGTTCACAGTCAAATCTCATCACAGAGGAACTCGTCCGCGTCAGCAGATGGAAGCTCCCATGTAAAAGACGAAACGAGATGATGAGCGGCGTGAATCAGACTCAAACAACTATCGGACGAATAGTTGAGGTCAAAATCAAGTCGATGCGTACCGCATATGAAGCGAAGATCGAATGTCTAGTGCTACCGCGCATTACCGAAAAACTACCGCAAGTAAGGATAGACACGAAGCTCATATTCTTGCCGGAAAAACTAAATCTCACGGATCCGAGTTTTCACGAGCCAGGAGTCATAGATCTTCTTATAGGAGCTGGATTGTTCTGGGAAATGCTGTGTGCGGATTCCATCAAACAGGAAAAAGGGCTGCCAAGATTGCAAAATACGCTTCTAGGCTGGATCGTGGGAGGAGAGGTAATCAATGCAACGAACAAAAGCTCTTCACGATTTTGCGGGCTGGTAACGAACGCAGCGTTGCAAACACAATTGGAGCGATTTTGGACTCAGGAGGAAACTCGGGAGACCCGATGTTGGACAAGAGAAGAGGCAGAATGTGAACGACAATTCTGTAAGACATTGAAACGTGATGCAAACGGGAGGTTCATTGTAGCCTTACCCTAGAAATCAGAGGCAGTACTAGGAGAATCAGAGTCACAAGCGAAAAGACAACTGTTTGCACTCGAAAAACGACTTAAGGCAAGTTCAGAGATCAAATCAAAATACATCGAATTTTTGAAAGAATACGAAGAGCAAGGACATATGTCTCTGGTGCCAGATGGTGCTCATTCTCGACCGGAAGACACATATGTGCTGCCGCATCAGCCGATAGTTCGTCCGGAGGGTATTACAACAAAGCTTCGGGTTGTGTTCAACGCCTCAGCAAAAACATCGCTCGGCACAGCCTTAAACGATCGGCTAATGATTGGGCCAAATCTTCAGAAGGATCTTTTCGATATTCTTCTGCGATTCAGAGCACATGAATTCGTTTTGACCGCCGACATTGCGGCCATGTTTCGACAGGTCCTGGTGCGAGAGGAAGACCGTGACCTTCAAAGGATTCTTTGGAGATCGGATTCAACGCAACCGATTCAGTTGTACAGGATTAATACGGTTACCTACGGGACAGCGCCAGCGCCGTACTTGGCCACCCGCTGTTTCCTTCAACTAGCAGCCGAGGATGCGGAATTTCCGCAGGCAACAGAAGCACTCAATCGAGACTTCTATATGGACTACGTGCTTACGGGTACAGACACAATTGAGAAAGCAATCGCATTGCAACAGCAACTGTCACAGATTTTACAGCGAGGCCAGTTCAATCTAAGAAAATGGCCCTCGAACGACGACAAAATATTAGAAAGCTCATCGCAAAACAGAGAAGTGGACCCTCTTATGAGAATCGAGCAAGGAGCAAAAAAGACGTTAGGCCTTCTATGGGATGCTAAGTTCGACGTTATGAAATATAAAGTACACATCGAGGAATCACCGAAAAGAACAAAAAGAGTGGTGTTGTCTACAATAGCACAGATTTTCCACCCGCTAGGCCTCTTGGCACCAGTACTCGTCAACGCAAAGAGCATAATGCAGCGGATGTGGCAGTTGCCAATAGGATGAGACGAAAGACTGTTGCTGGATCTACAAGCAAGTTGGAAACAATACTACGGGTCGTTGCCAATAATTAACGACAAGCACATTTCGAGAAACATAAATCCGAAAAATTCCGAGGTAAGCTTCGACCTCATCGGATTTGGCGACGCCTCCGAAAAGGCCTACGGTGCGTGCATTTATGCAGTCTCGAGAAACTCGCAGGGTGTAATGATTTCACACCTAATCAGCTCCAAGAGTCAAGTGGCACCGCTCAAAACTATATCGCTACCTAAGCTTCAGCTGAACGCGGCACTATTACTTGCTAAACTGTGCAACACAGCGAAACCAGCTTTCGGCGACAAAATCCGGAACATAGTCCTCTGGAGCGACTCAACAATTGTATTGAGTTGGATCGCAACCCCGCCGAACATGCGCAAAACTTACGTTGCAAATTGTGTTACGCAGATTCAAGAGTTAACCCGAGAAGCATCGTGGTTGCATGTCCCGTCGAAGGACAACCCCGTGGATCTGATATCCAGAGGAATCTCGGTGGAGGAATGGATGCAAAGTAAGCTATGGTGGCACGGACCAGCGTGGCTGACCACAGGAGAATGGCCTAAGCAAAAGGCGATCGACATGGACACTTCGGAGATGAAAGTAGCAGCAGTACTCGCCGTAACGAGAGTGACATGCGATGCCCTGAAGGACTTCTCTTCATTTGATAAAATGCAACGAGTAATTGCATATTGCATTAGATTCAAGACGAACGGGTTACAAGTGAAGAGAAACGACGCGTTATTGGTGCAAGAACTCGCGCACACGGAAACAGCAATCGCAAAGATGACGCAAGGAGAGTCGTTTTCACAAGAGCAACTCGCGTTAAAGCAGAAACAGCAAGTACCAAAAGCAAGCAAACTCGCGCCACTCAGCCCTTATCTGGATGACGACGGAGGTATGAGAGTAGGTGGAAGACTGTCTCGAGCAAATATTACGGAAACAAAGAAGCACCCGGTCATCCTGCCGGACAGACACCACGTGACAAAGATTTTATTAAAAAGAGAGCATCAACGTTTGCTTCATTGCGGATCCGAGTAATTGTTGCATACGATTAGACAACGATACTGAATTCTCAACGGCCGTCGAGAATCTCATAAAGTGACAAGAAGTTGTGTCGAATGTTATCGTCGCAATCCAAAATCGCCAGAAGTATCAATGGTTGATTTGCCACAAGAGCGCGTTCAAGGGTCACTAAAGCCCTTCACGAATACTGGAGTGGACTATGCAGGGCCTTTACAGGTACGCGAGAGTCGCAGACGTGGAAGAGTGCATTGTTCGAAGGCTTGGTTCGCGGTGTTCGTATGCTTTGCAACAAAAACAACGCATCTAGAGCTCGTCACGGAGTTGTCCACAGAAGCCTTTCTTTCTGCATTGCGAAGATTTGTGGCAAGGAGAGGAATCAGTTCACAGATAGTTTCCGACAATGGTACCAACTTTATTGGCGCAGCCCGCGAATTAAGAGAAGTTTATGATTTTTTGCAAAGGGAGCAACGAACGATCTCCGATCATTTGGCTAAGCAGCAAATTCAGTGGAAGTTCATACCACCAAGAGCGCCACATTTCGGTGGCCTTTGGGAGGCGGCGGTCAAGTCGACAAAGCGTCATCTCAATACAGTGACCAAAGGTCTTGTATCGACATTTGAGGAGTATTACACACTTTTGACTGAAATTGAATCCATCCTAAACTCCCGACCTCTCACCTCGATACCAACCGATCCCAATAGCATCAAAGCGTTAACCCCAGTCCACTTCCTGATTGGGGACTTACTCGTATTGCCAGCGGAACACGATTACCTGGCAATTCCGGACAATGGTCTTTCCAGGTGGCAACACCTGCAAAAGGTACGGCAGCACTTTTGGCAGAGATGGTCAAACGAATATCTGCAAGAGCTGCAAAAACGTCACAAGTGGTTCACTAAAGGTGACAACTTGAAAATCGGTACTTTGGTACTCTTGAAAAAAGATAACAATGCACCGCTTCATTGGATCATGAGGCGCGTAGTTGCAGTGCACCCAGGAGATGACAACGTCGTAAGGGTGGCTACTGCGCGCACCTCAGGCGAGCTCTTTAAGAGAGCTGTGAGAAAGCTCTGTCCATTGCCAGAAAAAGAAGACTAAAATCGCAAAAAAGCCGGCCTCTGGCTTAATTAGTTTATTTTTTACCTACGTTCATTATAAATTTTCTATATTTCTTTATATCTTTTTCATTTAATAGAGTTCTCGTCAGAAATTTATTACTTTAATTTACTCTACTATGTTCCGACGAATGTTCAACCATGTCTTTTACGAAATACCGTTACTATAATTAATATCGTTATTCGCTGTCACTAGGCATGTTATTTACAAGTATGTACAATAGTTTATTGAAAGAGAGTCTTTCAAGGAAGGCGGGATGTTCTCGAGTAGAGCGCCGCTCTTGGAGAAAAAGACGAAGCTTAGCGAAAAAGAAGAGAGAGCGAGTAGTAAGCAATATGGCGGCTATCAGCAAACAACGAAAAATAAAGACTCATACATTTGTGCAATAAAAACAAGCATTTTCATTTATCGTAAACATAGGTTAAGAGTGGTTGTGTAAGCAAAACGGGGGTCCGCAGATGTACCCCTGAAATTATGGGAGCAAATAAACATCATTATAAGATGGAATGGCTTGTATACCATTGAAGAAATTAAAGTCATCTTGTGCTGTAAAACGATTACGTTTTGTTTCGGCGAAGTTTTAATTTTATCTGCCTGCTGCGACGTATCATGTGAGACATATGATAAAAATGAATCGATTTTTGTGGTTGACTGGTGCGTAAAAAACATTAGGGGTAAAAAAATTAAAATAGCTTGTCCCCACCGCTCTCGCGACTGTTTAAATTTTCACTAGAAGTTCGGACGGCCAGTTCAATAGATGCAGTCATTATGTGCAGCCGAGCATCAATTGATATTACTGATTCTGATACTGAGGATTGATAAACCACTTTCAATCATTTCAAATAGAGATAAAAGTACCTAAATTTTCTGTGGAGGATAAGACAAATCCTAGAGAATTTTTTAATGACTTAGAAAAATGTTTCGATGTGAAACACGTACCGACTGAACAAAAAATATTAGTCATTCATGGTGCATTAAATGGTAGAGCTCAAATTTGGTTTGATGAAAAAAAAAAGTAGGTTTAACGATTAGGAATGTTTCAAAACCGCATTTTTGAAAGAATTTTATTCCGTAGCTATAAGAACCAGGGGAAAAAGTCGTCGGTCGATGCGTGAATTCAAAGGGAGTGAAAATAATTTGAAAACTTCTTTTTTCAAACAAACTAAAGAAGCTCAGTATTTTGAACCCAAATTGTCGGTTTACGAAATAAATTACAGTATTATCCAACAACTGCCGATTGAAGTGAGGGAATCGTTAGTTGCAATTGATTTTTCCGACAATAATAAAGTTGAAGCCGCATTAGCTCAGCTAGATTTAGCTTATGAAGAAAGAGAACGTGAGAAACCTCGAAATTCACAGTCTTATAGCAACAATTCGTATAATACCAGCGAAATCAATAAACCAGGTCATACTAACGCACAACCGAAATATCAACAGATTAGTCAACAAAACGGGATATCTACAAATCCAAATTTTCAAAATACTGTACCAACAGCTGTTAGTGTTTGTTTACCAAACACATGTTATCCGCCACCTACTTACTTTGGACAAAATCAAATGTCGAATGGATATCATTTACAAACAACGAATCATAATAATAACAATAGTAATAACCAACGACAAAATTTAAACTGACTATCGGCGCGTTGAATCAAGGTCCAATAACGTGTCGTGACCCTTTTGATTGTATTATGGACCTATTTCATGATATAACTGGTACTGAAAAAAATGTCCAAAAAAATTCAAGATTAGCTGTACCAAAATGTACACATATCTTAGTTACTGTTTTGGGGATTAAAATACATACACTTCTTGATACTGTCAAGTGACATGTATATCTGAAGAATTTTTCAATCGATTAATGACAATAATAAATTTAGATACTCTCCCGGTTAGTATAGTAATGGTAATCCCAGCTATTCGACGAAAAACTATAACTGTTAAAAAACAAGTTTTCTTACAATTGCATTTGGCAAATCAAGTTATAGAATATTCATGTCTTGTAATTCCACATTTATCTAATCGTATAATACTTGGTAATGAATGGTTATTGAAAAACGAAGTGATAATAAATTACAAAGATCGTATGATAGAAGTTAACGGCGCGGCGGCGTTCATATCGGTATACCAACGGTGTTGTTTGATTTGGAACCTTTAAATAAATTGGTATCCTCTACAAATAATGGAGTAGCTTTAATTCAAATGATAAATATGCAAAATGTTAATTTAGATTTAAGCGATGAAAATGATAAATTTGTTATTGATGAAGAAAATTGTGGAGTTGATGTGTTGATTCATAATGAACAACCACACTGCCATTTCGAAAATGAAATTGAATTGATGATTGATGAAAATAATATTGTTAATGACAAAAATGTTGATACACAGCATCTCAATTGTGAAATGTATAAAAACAATTTACCTCGTGAAAATGATTTTATTAGGTTAGTTAAACCAATTGAAATAAATAATAATCATGAACAAGTACAAGAAACAAATGAGGTAACAAGATCTCAAAATTTAAAGAAAAATGAAAGATTTTTAATAAATGGAGAGAATACATAATTTTTTTAAAGAGTTTTCAAACTTCGTGCATAGTCTGACGACACTAAGTAATGTACAGATTGAAACTGTTTGCGCACTTCTTAAAAAGTATCAAGTTTTGTTTTCCAATAAACCCGGATATACTCAAGTATATCAACATGAGATCAAAGTAACTAAATCAAATCCAATTGTACGAAAAACTTATCCAATTCCTTTAGCTTTGCGAGAGTTGGTAGACAAAGAGATAAAAAATTATGATAGCTATGGAAAGATTATTCTTGATGTGGATGATCTAGTTTTATTAAAGGTACCATTACCATCTAATGCAACTGATAGAGTAACTCGTAATTTTTTTCACATATGAGGGATTTTCCGTCAACTCGGCCACTTTTTTTTCGACCATCTCAGATCTGCCCCATAATTGGTTATATCAAAGTACAATTAAAAGGTACTCTATGTGAATTTTTTCAGATTTTTTAATTAATTTTTTTATACCGGAACCTCGACCGAATTTGTGTGGCTTCATTTTTTTTACCCTAGAACCTCGATCCGTGCCACTCTGGCGATTTTTTGGCGATTTTGTCACACATATGGGCTATTCCGCGTCAACCGGATCAGTCATTTCTCAGATATTTTTTTAATTTGGCATGTGGATTGTGTAGGGGGAGTTAGATTTTGATGCCAAAGCGCGAATCTCATAATGCAAAATTCGATTTTTTATTAACAATAACAAATTAGACTTCCATTTTTTTCAAAAATTCATAACTTCGGCAAAAAATTAGATACAATATTTTTTTTTTTTTCAAATTACGCGGAAAGCTCCATAGAATTAAAAAAAATATGAAATGGTAAAAAAGAGTTGTTATCAATTGTTTATTTAACAATTAATTTTTCAAAGATTTTTAAAACAGTGACTGAGACGACCAAAAAATTTTTTTTAAATTCTGACATATTCCTTGAACTGTACTACAACCTGTGAATTAATTTCAGAGGGGCGTTTTTCTTCGTTTTCGAGTAAAAAATCATTAAGGGTGTCGATGCGCATGAAATTGCGGCGCGCCGAGTCTCTACGTAATGGCGGGCGGCCGGTTGCCGTCCACCGCTACCCCGCGGTGGCGTCGCAGCGTTATTTTAGAGTCATTTTCACGATGTAGGACATGATTGAAGAATCTGAAAAAAATAGTGTACCTTCACAAGGCCTACTCAAACCGATAAGTGAAGTTTCAAGAATGTGTTTTTCAATGTTTTTTTATTACAGAGATTCAAAATAACGGTTTCACACCATGATAGTGCACATAAATGATAATAATTACATAACTTGCTACTTATTTTAGTACTGATAATCACCCCCGAAGATATGTGGAAGCTGCGAAATGAACGCACTTACAATTATACATTTCATACAAATAAATCGCTTATTCTATGGATACAATCTATTAATCTTTGATCAAACTGGGCATTAAACTTAGAAATGTGAGCAAAAGTTTTCGTCATAACTTACATGGCTATCTTAGCGCATAGATTTACGGGTAAATGACTCATCAAAGGAAGAGTAAACCCTACATTCTACAGTTT
Organism: Neodiprion fabricii; assembly: GCF_021155785.1. Classification (NCBI taxonomy): domain Eukaryota; kingdom Metazoa; phylum Arthropoda; class Insecta; order Hymenoptera; family Diprionidae; genus Neodiprion; species Neodiprion fabricii. Next base: position 15,118,859 of record NC_060243.1, read on the forward strand.
TTATTGACAGAGGTAAAAATGAATGGAATCGTCGAGTGCCTTCGACCGTTATTGCTTGGTTCAATCGCGGCTTCAATAATTTTTCATGTTCTTCATGTTCGCTGTTGCTGCAGAAGTCAAACGTGATATTTTTCAATGCACTCGCACTCTATTCGAATAATTGCCTTGGAGTCAAAATATGATTTTCATTGGGCCGCTGTAGGCTTGCACGTGCAGCAAATCTTTTCACAGTTCCACCAATGCTATCACATGGATTTTTTCCATGTGACGTTGCAAAGAAATGCCATTAAGGGAGCTTTCCAGTGTGAAATTTTCAAAAAATCGATTTTTATTTTTTTGCTTTATCGAATAGTATACACTCTTCCGAATATTCCCTGAAATTTTCATGCCGAAATTCAGATTATTTCGGTTACTGTACAGCATTTTTTGGAAGAAGGCAACGGAGCGCTACAGCTGCCGCGTCGGCCGTCTGCTCGTGCGACTGTTATTTCTATTGTCTCGTTCCTACCTGCACGTACATGAACTTGGCTCGCCAATTGTCGAAAATGTGAATTCGGACTATTGCATAATTTGCCGTTAATTAGCCGTAAATTAGTCGCGTGACTTATTTTTTTGTCGGACTCAATTTTCAAAAAAAAGCGGATGGCGTGCTAAATTCTTGAAAATCAATCAATCACTGTGTGTGGCAACTAGCCCCAAAGCACGTATTCTGCGGCAAGCAGATAGTAGAAATCGCTACGCAGTGTGCTGTGCGCACCTTCAATGAAGGTTACGACCCAATTTTAAAAATTTTGAAGACGATGGGATGCACGATAGGGCCGAGCGCCGCAGATTTCGCCGCTAAGTACAAGAATGCGCGCATCATCCAAGCAAACCGCCGGGCGTCCCTGGATAGCGAAGAGGCGAGGACAGCTCGTCGGACTGAACAATTCATTGAGCACGATCTTTTCGAAGAAGCAGAAGGGATATTGTACGGACCTGGCATCGCTGATTGACCGTAAGTAAACGATTTACCTAAAATTTCCTCACTTGAAACTTTGAACGCGTTTTTCTCGAAACAGCATTTTTCAAAACGGTGTCCAACTTGGAGGGCAGAGTTTTAAAGCTATCGAGTTGAATTTTTTACACAATATTCTTAACGTCATTGTTTATCGTGCTATGGAAGCTTTTTTTTTTTTTTTGACATCTTCCTATTTTTTTGTAAAAAAAACTGCCAAAAAAAATGCTAAAATCGATACTTTTTGTTCAAACCGGCGCCATTTTTGCAAAAAAAAAAAAAAAGAAAAAAGCTTCCATAGCACGAAAGCCAATTATATACCGATCAATAATCTTTTTGTGTTTTTTGTTTCAGATCAAAATTGTGACCCCCAACGTGGACACCACATCCAAGTGCATTTTCTGCAACAATTGTTTCATCATTTTTATAGATATTAATTAATAAATGAATCGATCTTTAAAAAATTGTTTAGTATTCTTCAATACCCAATTAATATACAAAAAAAAAACCAGACCGATTAGATTATTTTTTCTTTAAAAAAAAAAATCGCGAAAAACAGCGATTTTTCGGGCTGTCACACTGGAAAGCTCCCTTAAGCCTCGACATTACAGTCGTCTAAATGATGAGTCAAATTGATGAAGTAACTTTTATTTTTATATTGTGCACTGGCACCGTCAGTAAAATAAATCATTTTCTTGATAACTTCACTACCGAAGAACTCAAAAAGCCTACTGATTAGTTTCTTCTGAAACAGATGGACCGCGACTGTATTATGTTGTAGATTTTCTGAGATAATAACGAAGCTCTTATGCTTTAAGTCCTCATTTTCAACATAATACACAAAAAAAGGATGGATGATAGCTTGATTGTTATTCCAGTGGAAGCTTTGAATTTCATCTTGAACAACAAATGCATAGTTTTCAGCAAAGTCACCCAAAACTAAGAACTCCCCTGGTTGTAGACGACTTTTTCTGTCTTTCAAATATGCACTTTGCTGTTTAGCGATGAAATTATGTTTCTTGAGGGCTATCGTCTGTTCCTTTAGCGTCTCGAGGAACGTTTCCGTTTCTTGCGTGATCGTTTCTAAAACAGATCGATCCGTATGAGTCCACCGTTTGTAGCTGATACTTTTTACGAAATTATCGTCGAATAAACTTTCCATTTCATGTGTAACCATATCAAAACTTGGACAACTACTACAATCACCGACATAGCACAAAGGATTTGGAGAGTCACACGATATCTGCTTTATCAAATCGTGGTACGTTCTTTTGAATGTCTGACAAATTGAGCTAACCGCCACCAACATAAGTTTCACATTCTGGTGTATTTTGCAAACACAAACTGTATGTGTTCCTGTTGGTCCAGCTAAAATACACTGCTTTGGGCGGAGTTCCGCGAATTTTATGAAACCAATTTTATCATTCGGATGCTGTTGCTTGAACGCGGCGTAAGCTTCCTTCAGATCACACAAAACAAGTCGTTTTTGGACTTGATGTTTTGAACCATCCACATTGCGAAGAGTGACAAAATCTTTCTGACCAGGCATGATCCGACTTATCTCATCAGAACAGTAAAATTCCACTACATGAGAGACAACATCATCACAAAGAGTGCGAGATGGTCTTGGATCTGGGGAGGAACCAAATCCACGCTCACTTTGCAATATTTTAGCTTTACGAGCCATTCTATATGAACAATCAAATTGTAACTCCAATTCTGTGATGGACCAACTACGAGGAGTCACTGTGAGATATTTAATTTTGTCCGCGACACAATTCACGTTGATAAACAATTCTTTCATATCACACAACAATTCTCAAGAAACATTTCCACACTGCTCTGTTCACTAATTGGTGAAGGTGAATCAAGATCGTCACCACTCGCATAATTATGATTTATATCAATTACCTCGTTTTTATCAGATGGAGTAATTGTGTTGCATTTGTACAATTTTATTCGATAATCCATGCACACATATTCTCCTAGGTCCGGAAACTTTTTCCGTAATGCTGGTGTCACTGGCTTTACCAAATTTCGGACGCAATTATGGCCAACCCTTTGGAAAGGATTACAGCACCGTTTCACAACTATTGTAGACATTGCTTTCAGAAATGAATTACTTGTATGAAGAATGAGACGATATATTGCATTGATCGTTACACTGGTATTCGATTAAATATTATGCATTTTGAAATGCTCGAAATTTATATTCGTTCAGAATAGTGCTTCACCCACCCAACAACCCTTCTGATTGGTTGAATTCCACCAATGGGGCTAACATAATGCAGGTGCAATTCTATGTACCTGATTTTAGCGAATCTATTTGCCTTAATTCTATTATTTGACATTTGGTGACGTGTCTTCAACTGATTGAAGAATAGAATGACTAAATGACCCCTTCGCGGAATCGAAGTGGTGACCCGGATTACCTGGATAATAAAGAATTTAGGTGACGCATGCACAGGTGCAGGTATTCCATATCCTGGAACAACCCTTGACCTGTGTCCGTAATTCATGCGTGAATCATAATACGTCATAACAGATTTTGAATCTCTGTAATAAAAAAACGGTGAAAAACACATTCTTGAAACTTCACTTATCGCTTTGACCAGGCCTTGTGAAGGTACAGTATTTTTTTCAGATTCTTCAATCATGTCCTACATCGTGAAAATGACTCTAAAATAACGCTGCGACGCCACCGCGGGGTAGCGATGGACGGCAACCGGCCGCCCGCCATTACGTAGAGGCTCGGCGCACCGCAATTTCATGCGCATCGACACCTTTAATGATTTTTTACTCGAAAACGAAGAAAAACGCCCCTCTGGAATTAATTCACAGGTTGTAGTACAGTTTAAGGAACATGTCAGAATTTAAAAAAAATTTTTTGGTCGTCTCAGTCACTGTTTTAAAAATCTTTGAAAAATTAATTGTTAAATAAACAATTGATAACAACTCTTTTTTACCATTTCATATTTTTTTTCAAATTCTATGGAGCTTTCCGCGGAATTTGAAAAAAAAAAAAATATTGTATCTAATTTTTTGCCGAAGTTATGAATTTTTGAAAAAAATGGAAGTCTAATTTGTTATTGTTAATAAAAAATCGAATTTCGCATTATGAGATTCGCACTTTGGCACAAAAATCTAACTCCCCCTACACAATCCACATGCCAAATTAAAAAAATATCTGAGAGATGACTGATCCGGTTGACGCGGAATAGCCCATATTGGAAGACTGTAATTTTTTCAGCAAAAACAAGGGTCCTTTTTGAATAAAAAAAATAATTTCTTCCTTTTTTGGTAAAAAATTAGCGTTACCGAAACGTAAAAATTTTTTCAAAAATTTCTCTTGAAAGCTAACAAAAAACTACAACTTTCATGTAAAGTTATTTTTTTTCAGTTACTTCACGTTTCTGAGATATATTCATTTGAAAAAAACGGCAATGTCTCAAATAAAGAATCAAAAAATCTGAAAAAATTCACATAGAGTACCTTTTAGTAGTACTTTGATATAACCAATTATGGGGCAGATCTGAGATGGTCGAAAAAAAAGTGGCCGAGTTGACGGAGAATCCCTCATATGTAATATGATAATGTCTAAATGACCGTCTATGTATACTTTATACGTATATGTACAATGTATATTATCCGTAATTAACGTATTCTACGGATATTATACGTATTTCAGACGGCCACTTAGGCTTTATCTATACGTGTGTTCTATCTGTGAACTTACTCAAAACGGATCACGTGATGCCCAACTCTGCCATGTTAAATCACGAATTGAAATAAACTTGTCACAACGACTCGTAGCATTAATCAGTCATCAGGCAGTTAGCAATAAAAGTCTGCTAACCATTCTCAAATTACTGCACCAATTATTTCATATCTGCTTGACCTGCAAAAATCACCCTTACAACTCCCATAAGCCGCGTTTAATACCTGAAACTTGAGTACTGCCAGCCTGCATGTGAGACGCCAAACCTGAATGTGCTAATTTTCACCCAAAGAGCTTGCGCCATTATTTTCGGCACATAAAACATATGAAAACGTTGAAAATCAAATCAAAAAAGTTAAAAACTTATTTACCCACATTGAAAATTTCATTAAAAGAAGTAAACCGTATGGTTAGGATTATTAAAAATGAAGGAGCGAGGCAACTGAAATCAGGAGGTCCGGCATTAAACTAAGGAGGACACTTCAAGCACATGAACAAAAAACATGGCAGCCACTAAAAGTAGTCAAAAAATTCTCTGATTTTTTACTGTCTTTCCCTAACCAAATTCAGATACTTTCCCTCAATAAAATGCTAAGTAAAAGTCCTAATAGAAGTAACTAATTAATATCATCATGAATTGATCGAAATTTAAAAATATGGACATAACCTATTGAATGGTGACGGAAAGAAATTTACACATCCGAGCTTATGCACAGAAATATTCGTCTAAATTTATATTGTTACATAAACGTTTACAGCGACCATTTTCTAACTTGTTTTCCGAAAATTTTAATACAATGTTCAGATCCTTATAGAAACGTACTTATTACGCAGATAAGATATCCTTTATGGAGACTAAGACATCCTTTTATGTTATGCTAACCCCTGCTTCTTGTCCACCCTATTTATTATATCTTTATGGGTGCACAACGCTCGAAGAAATATACCCGAGAAGCAATGTTAGTTTTACGGAATTTATAAAAATGTCTCTCGTGTGAAATAAGACATTTTTCATCCAAAAAGCATTTTATTTCTCAACACGTTTTTATTAATTGGAAATGTCCAGCATTCGGATTTTTCCAATTTTGATATTTCGTGGAAGAAGCTTAGCTTTTTCTCGTTCCGCTGGACCACCATTCATTTTCCCTGACCAACTGAGAAATTCCCTCACTTTTCTCCGGCTTCCCGGACCAATTCAAGAATTTCCTGACTTTTCCCTAATTTCCAGTGGCTGACGAGTGGCCACCATAAAAAAGAGTATTTGAAAATAACCTCGATTTTGACTAGTTCGAAGATTTCCTGTTATATTTCTTTGTGAAACGATATGGGTTGTCACATTTTCTTTCGTCCTACAAGCAATAATTTTTCATTTGTGTTGTAATTTAAAAAAGAAATCATCGTTCGTTTTCACTCTATCCTATTACGAAAGTATGGTCACGTAATGTCGCCATCGTAGTCACTCATGTATTATTATGTGACTCTCATTGTCTATACCGGGACAATCTCTTGAAACTTAAAAATCAACTGTGCATGCGCGAGTTTTATCGGCTGTTCGTGCAGACAGGCGATCTCGAGTTTCAGCTGTCAAACTCTTTTTGGCGGCAATGTAGTTGATACGAATTGTCGAGGTTAGAATCTTAAATAATCGAGGTAGTGAATTGGAAAGGTTCGGGAAGCATTTGTTATTGAGTCGGAAAGTTGATTCTTCAAAGAACGGTCGGAATTTAATGCTTATGCTCTCTGAAAATTCAAACATACACATTTTGTGTACGGTGGCCCCCTGCATCGTAGACAAAAATATCGCTGCGGAAAGACTTCGCCGACCAATGAGACTGTATTATTTGGCGCATGCGCAATTTATTTTTAGGGCGTATAGTTGTATAGTACAGTAACAGGGAATATCCCTAGGCTGTGGCGACGCCATCTGTGCACCATACCACGCACACCGTTCCCGGCTGCATGCAGTTTTCGGGCGAGAGATTTCCTCTCTCCCGTGTGTATGTGCTTTCACCCAACCACGGACGCGCGGGCTGTACGCCCCGATAAATGTACGATTGCTTTAAATAAATACATCTTGAACTAAAATGATAGGTGCGACCAATAATTTATAATTACCTCCTACAAGAATTTGAAAAAAAAACGGCACGGGACCTTTTCCCTTTCATTCAAACCGAAAGGTCACATTTGCGCATGAGATTTTATATTACTATACACGCGATATTTCATATTGGTATTTTTAGTATTTTTGTGACTTTCGAAGAACTATAAGTTACATCTCACTCCTGAATTCGCGTTTATCCAGTGCTTTGCCAGGAATGTAAAGACCCCGAATACATAACCTACACCTACGTGTTCAAATAATTCTGACAACACAGGATAAGACATTGATACATAATACAGCACAACAAAAAAAAAAAAAAAAGAAGGATTTATTGGCATCTAATCTTACTCAGACCACTCAAACGTCAAGGGCAACAAAACCACTGTTGACCAGTATAATAGATATATCTATAAAGCATAGCTGGTGAGCCTGTGAAAAAAACAAAATTGAAGTTTGCATTGTTTACGTAACTACTAATCGAGAAAAATAATCACCATTTTACAACTATAAATTCAATTTATGTGGATTGTAGTTACAACATAAGAATCTGTCGATTTAATTGCAATGTGATTTACGATTTCATTACAATATAAAGTAAAATAGAGAATACTAAAAACTGTTTCGTTACTTAATGTTAGGAACGTTGACTTCAGTAAAAAGTACAGTGACTATAAGCTAAAGCACGAATAATCACGGCTTTAATCGTGTAGTTTAAAAAAAAAAGGGTGGACTATCAATTTTAGAGAAGTTTGCAAAAGGTTTTTTTCAAAACTAATGTATTTATATCTCTGATTATCTCAATCAGGAAACTTTTTGTGCATCATACCTTAGTAAACAGAGGAAAATGGAGTAAGAGAACGCGCTCCATGACAAAAAAGCTGTCGATTGAAGCACACCGAGCACAGTTCGCCTGATGTCATCTTTTGAAGGAATCCTTCCTTTCATCAGCAAAGTTACCTGCATTGTAAACAAAACACAATAGGTAGATCAATGATCGGTGACTGTGTTTTCTATGGTGTTTTCACAACAGTTTACAAACAATTTATTGTATTTATTGTATTTAATTTATCTGCTGACATGCAGATTATAGGCAAACAATGCAAGTCAGTTTATAAAAATCAGTGTTAATACTGTATATGGGACATTCCATGCCAACTCAACCTGCTATTTCTAGGGTCAAAAAAGTAACTTCTGAATTACTTCAGGTTTTTCTGATCACTGGTTAAAAATTTGTCTTATTTTCGCGCAATTTATACCCCAACATCGAAAAATTAAGTAATACAAAAATTCTTTGCAATGATGTGAATTAGAAGGAAATATTTTTTGCTGATTTCATTGACCACTCAATGCATTTTTTTTTTTTTTTCGCCAAACCAATCTAAAATCGCGATTATTATAGTGTTGGCCATTTTCGATTTTCATAAAATTTCTATCATATATTCCTGGTAAAATAATTAAACTTTTGAGACATTGTCGAAGGTGGAGAAATCTTTGATTCAGAAGTCACAATCAAATGAATGTCAAAGAAACGAAAAATATGGGAGAACCTACTTGAAATAAATGTCTGCGGAATTGAATAATATCTTATTACTGAAATTACCAAAATCAAATTCGTTATTCATTTTTTTAATATACTAGTGAAATTATCAAAATCAAATTAATTATTCATTTGTTTGATAAACAAAAAAACGAGAGGTATGCCGAAATGAGTTATATCTTACAACAGAAATTATCAAAATCAAATTAACTGTTCATTTAAATGGTAAACAAAAAAGCGAGAGGTAAAAAGGAATACTAGGTATGTATGCATTTACTTCAGGTAGGTACCTACTCCCATTTTTTCGTTTCCTTGACATTCATTTGATTGTAACTGCTGCACCAAAAATCGCTCAATTTTCCGCAAGGTATCCAAAGTTTTGTATTTTCGCAAGGAATTTATGATGGAAATTTCATAAGAAATCAAGATGACCAACACTTTAGACTGGTTTTCCAAAAAAAAAAATTGCATCAAGTTGCCGAAATATCAACAAAAATTATTTCTTTCTCCTTCACGTCGTCGCAAACAATTTTTGTATCAACGCTTTTTTCGTACAACTGACGGATGTTGGGATATAAATTAGTGCGAAAATAGGATAGTTGTTTAATAAAAAAAAAAAATCTAAATGATTCAGGGTTTATTTTCTTTAACCCTGGAAATACTATGTTTAAGTTCGAGCCAAATCGGAAATAGTGAGGGTTGGCGGCAGGTCGAGTTGACGTGAAATGCCCCATATGCATTTGCATACAAATATGCGCACTCACTAAATAGACGGTAGTATAAATCCGTAATGATTCTTGCAAGGCGTGGAGTCCCAGACCAGCGGTCGCGCTGACACATGAATTAGTCCAGGGATGAACATAGTCAATACAAGTTGCCGAAATTGAAAACTTGCTCAATCGAGGAGGCATATTTATTTCGTACCTTCGTCTTTTTTCTCTTTCACTCTTCACCCGTGCAGCACTACATGCGAATATTTAAAATTTTGCGGAGATAACCGTCGGGATAAACATATTACCGATCGTACGACAGTGGTTAGCAAATAACGGCGCAAATAAATTCTATACGTCAACCATACACTTGCGCTGATAATTCTGCTGCGTCATGCGTTTCGTGTTTGAGAAGCCTTACGTCCTACTTATTAGTAAAAGCTGTACTGAACTGATAACGCTAAACGCTTAGGACAAAACTTTTAAGAACGACCAGACGACATCCACCCTCTACGACGCTGCGACAACTGACAACAACGGGACACTGATGACTGAACTGCGAATAGCCTTATAGAGAAAGTCAACACATGTTATTAACTGGCCCCCTACCTGTCTGGATTGGTTGGAGCATAGACTTCTAGAGATAGACTGCGCGCTCTGTACACCGAGTTGGGGCCGTGACAAAACAGAGAAACAGCTGCAGGCATTCCCTTTCAGACTCTCACTTTAATGGGTGATTTGGCAGGGAAAACACTACGAAACCACGGTCGTATACCGGGACAATCTCTTGAAACTTGAAAATCAACTGCGCATCCGCCAAATAATTCAATCTCATTGGTCGACGAAATCTTCCCGTGGCGATATTTTTGTCTGCGAAGCAGGAGGCCAGCGTACACAAAATGTGTACGTTTGAATTTTCAAAGAGCATAAGCATTAAATTCCGACCGTTCTTTGAAGAGTCAACTTTCCGACCCAATAACAAATGCTTCTCAAACCTTTCCGATTCACTACCTCAATTACTTGAGATTCTAACCTCGAAAATTCGTATCAACTACATCGCCGCCAGGAAGAGTTTGACAGCTGAAACTCATCCCGAGCCATCCCGGCCAGCCTGCACAAAGAGCCGATAAAACTCGCGCACGCGCAGTTGATTTTTAAGTTTCAAGGAAACTCCGTTGATCGGGGGGGGGGGGGGGGGATCCCGCTTAAAGTATCATTCACAATTGACTTAGTGCTGTGGTTGGGGCAGTGGTAGTGTAACGCAGAAGTGTAAATGCGAATACCATGCAAGCGTTTATAATAATCGACTGTGAACAGTCACATGATATTCGTGATTCTAAAATTTCGCACTGCACTATCACTGCCCCTACCACTGCACTAAGTCAATTGTGAATGATACTAAAGTGTAATACTTAAATATTATGACACTAAAGTATAATACTAAAGTATTATTTACAGTTGACTTAGTGTAGTGCTAGGGGCAGTGGTAGTGTGGTGTGATGTGACAGTGCAAAATAGCGTTCACAAATTGTCGATATTGCAGTGTAGAAAGATTTGACATTTCGAGCTTTAAGACATATTAAATGATATAACAAACTTTGTGGAGAATTATAGATAACTAGGGGCTTCGCCCCTCCCACCTTGGCGCTGCGCGCCTCGTTGTTCAGCGCTTTGCGCCTCACTATTTCCATATACATTGTCTATTAGACAGTTGAATTCTTTTATGCTGATTTGATGACAGGTCAACTATGAAGATATTTGTCAAAGACTGTCATAAACAGCCGATGACAGCTGTCAAAGGAAGTTTTGCTTACTAGATGCTTTTTGTTTTGTTTTTGGCATCTCACCCCACCGCCAACTTCATGCGTATACTATTGTTATTATAATCTTTTTTACCTGTTGCTATTAAAGGCTTCAGGCTTCAGGCTTCTTTTTCATTTGTTCAGGACTTTTTTATTAGAGAGAAAATGAATTTCTAATCAAAATAGTCTTGTGTACTGCCGCAATATTATTAAAAATATTTATTTGTAGGCACTTCTTTTTTTCTTAGCATCACGGAAGATTGCAAAATATCGGTCCCATATTACCGGATTATTTTGTAATTTCTCGATAATTAATTGGTATATATCATGCATATTTTACGTTAATTGTATGTAAATATTGAGGCAAATTTTCAAAGCATCTATTTTAATTGGTCGTGCGGTGGTTTGATTCGTGGTGCAATGGAGAAGCTTGGAGATTGCAAGGTTCTGAGGTCTTATTACAATTATTCACCTTTAACATTTCCCACCATCCAAGCATTTTGATTGGTTGATTAAACTTTGTAAACCAATCAAAATACTTGGATGGTGGGAATTGTGAAAAATGAAAAACCATAATAAGCCCCTTGTACTGTTCCCACTCCCTCTACTGTCTACACAAATCGATTGCGAACGCTCACATGGTATACGTATTTCCAAGCTTCCGCACTGCCGCACTGCACTATCACTGCACCAAGTCAATTGTGAATGATACTTTACTGTCCATAAATAGTATAGTTCTAAGATTGGCCACATGGTTAGCGATATGCAAGGATCCCGGGCTCTGATATACCAGAGAATATCTTGAAAGTTCGCAGTCGGTCATCGCCGACTCGGCACCACTCAAGTTCTTCGTCTGTTTCTCGCAGGCTGGCCATCCCATCTTTAATTTTAAGCTGTGAAAGGCCGTAAAACGATTGCATCGACGACGACGACCGGTATGCTTTGACAGGGAATGCCCCATAAATAAAACGAAAACAATCGTCGTCGTCGTCGATGCAATCATTTTACGGCCTTTCAGAGTAAAATTAAAGATGTTATGACCAGCTTGCGCGAAACAGAGGAGGAACTTGAGTGGTTCCGAGTCGGCGGTGACAGATTGCGAACTTTCAAGATATTATCTCGGTATGTAGGTGTATAGTTTTGCAATGTTTCGTCAACCAATCAGAAAGCTTAGATGGTGGGAAATGTGAAATTACATATTCGAATCCGCATGTAGATATACGCCGTTGACTGAGGATATGCCTATATCCTCAATCACGTGTACGCCGTACACCAGCACACAAATTTATTGCAAGCCGGATTAGAGATCGGCTATATCGGTAGGAGGTGTTTGCACGTCATATACCTACAAATAAAAACTATGTCCTTAGTGAACAGAGTCAGGAGTACGGAACTCAAGTCCGTGCCAGACTACATCTATTACAATATTTATTCAACTACTAGTAAATATAAAAGTGTATTGTGTGACAGATTATCATTAACGTCGTTAAGCGAGAGTCTTTCACTCACGCTCTTTGTGAGAAAGAAAAGGCACGGCTATACTGCGAACAGTGCATGCGCGAGCATGTAGCTATTCCATTCTGCGGACTTGGCCATTTTCATGCAATAAAATGAACCAACTTTTACATGCGGTGTTCGGTCTTCTTTCGTCGTATACCTATCTCTACTTGAGTGGTTGCAATGCAACAGTAACCAAGGAGTGAACTGTCATGAAAACATACATGAAAAAGTAACGACCGCTGTAAAATGGTATTTTATTTCATGAGTGACGGTAAGATTATTAACATCTCATCATTTTAATAAACTAAGTAAAATTATTAAATATATATGTACGGAAAAATACTATGCATTATTAACTTATTCCTTCGTAGATTTTAAGGTTAGGTTAAGTTCGATTATTAACTGTTATATTATTTTAGTGGTTCAGCCTCCCGTAACGCTTTTTATGGGTCTCGACAAGTATGAAAGTAAGATACCTTTTAACCTATTCTTTGTTTTAATCAATTTATTTTTTTTATATACTTTACTACCAACATGTTTTGGTAGTTTACCAATCACTAGGATTACCTTAAAATTGAAGTAATGTGTAAACGCTTTGAAGCATTCATATTTAATTTCCTGTCAACGCATTCGTCAGCAAAGATTTGAGAAATTATCGTTGGATAATATTTTCCACCATTTTTTTTTTCTAAATCACGAACTATCTCTGTTTGGTAGAACTTTTTTTACTTAGTAATATCCAGCTGTCAGATATGATGTTCAGCACGGTTCACAAACTTTGTTAATCATATAGTAAAATTCAATGAAATTATCACAAAACTTATTTGAAACCCAACACTAGTGGGTAAAATTTTTGTCCAATTTGTATTTGGTGATCCAAATTTTTGAATGGGTCTTGACCCGTAACATTCCCAATTTGGTTGACTTTTTTAAATATTATTTAACACACCAAAAGTTTCCATCTGCTGGAACTTGATTCCAAGATGTTTATTCTATGCATATTCAAGATCTCTGTTTTTAGATGAAGATCTCATAAAATGGGGTTGGCCGGAAGATGTCTGGTTCCATGTCGACAAATTCTCATCAGCTCATGTTTACTTGAGGTTAAAGCAAGTATGTTTTCGCTATATGAGCAAATGAAAACTGCTGAAAACAATGACATTCTTGTTCATATAGAACTGGACTATGATCATTTTTCTTCTATTTGCGACACTAACAATAAGGTTTCCTCAACAGTCTTCAGATTTTGAAAGCTGTCTTGGTTGAATTCAAGAATTAACATTCGCAAATTAACAGTAAAATTCTTTTTTTTAAGGCGGTACATATGAGTAAATGACTGAAAAACTGGGTGGATTCTGGGAATACTTATCTACAACCAATTATTCAATTTGATGTAGGTTTGTTTTATTTAAAAGTGTGTGAATCGAGTTTCATTAGGACTTTTGTTTTTAGAATCAATTATTCAGAAGCATAATTCTTATTATATTACCAATAACGTCAACCATTTCACTTGGTGGCATGATTTCTGTACTTCAAATTTGAATATAGTATTTTTCCTTTTACTCTTCAGCATGATCTGATTTTTTTTTAAACTGCTTGATGTTGAAAATCGATATTTTGCTCGAAGTTTAGAGATATTTTATTTATTTGAGAAATTACAATGTACAATCTCATTACGATAAGCTATCTAAGAATATTACGAAATGGCTAAGCCGTTTGTGATATCGCAAGCACTCGTGTTATCAAGCAAAATGGTTGGGATTGCCATCAATAACATTGCTTTTTGTTAATCGATGGTGGTGAAAAGAAAAAATATGTAAATAAATCTTGATTTACACACTTTTGAATAAAATCAGCTCTTGCTAAATTAAATAATTGAATGTCAATAAATAAATTCTTCAAATTCATCCACTTTTTCAATTGACTACTTATAAATACCCCTCAATGTCGTTATATACTTGGCAGGGTCAAACAATAGATGATATTCCTGGGACTGTTCTGGAGGATGCAGCTCAATTGGTAAAAGCTAACAGTATAGAGGGTAATAAAATGAACGACATCGATGTTGTTTACACAATGTGGTCAAACCTGAAGAAAACGCAAGGAATGGAGGTTGGTCAAGTTGGTTTCCATAAAGAGAAGGAAGTGCGTAAAATGCGAGTTGCGAAACGCTTAAATACAGTCGTTAACCGATTGAACAAAACAAAGAGAGAAGAACATCCGAATTTCATGGCAGAGAGGGAAAACAGGGACCGAAGTGAACGTGATGATAAAAAGAAACTTCTCAGGGAACAGAAGGAGAACGAAAAAGCAGAAGAAAAGAGAAGGCAGGAAGAAGCAGAAATGAGGTAACAAATGAGCATTTCAAAAAACCTAATTAAAATCCTAAATGCCATTTGGCAATCATATGCTCTAAAATTTAATTTAGTTTATCAGTCAAGTGAAATTTCACTTTTATTATCATACACTACCTTGCATACAGAGTTAATTATTTCACGATTCAACGTACAATTCATTCATTCGTCGATTTACTTTTTTGCACTGCTTAAGTTTTTTTTTTTGCATCTGGTTTCCAGAAGCTACAATTCGCTGTTCAGCCCAAACAACATGACAACGAATACCGAGAACACTGGCTATGATTCGGACGACTTTATGTGATGCATTTATTCTCAATGCTAACTAATATTACAAAATTGATTTATTGGTCGACTATGTCAACATTTACCCATCTTTTATTCAGCCTGCTGTATTACTTTACAACATGCAATATTTAAAAAAAAAAAAAAAAAACTCATTAGTTGTCTGGCCATGTTTCGTACCTTACCATTTATCGTATTATAATGCTAGTTTTGTAGCTTCAAGTAGATATGTTAGCACAGCAGAATTCAGCATCAATCCAGATCTTTTCTGTGCAAGAAATTTCTCATAAAATGTAACTGATGAAACATAGTTTTATGATGAAGTTCACGCAAGCTGTGATTCACTGAAACACTGACTTGTAATCCATATTAAACATTCTTATTTCCATCTTTTTTTACTACCAATAGATATATTTTCACAACGGACCAACTTGCCTATGGATGAATGCTGTCAATCGCGCGTTTCCATAGTATAACTACAGAGTTTAAATTGAATTATTTTATAATCAAATTAGCAACAATGAAAGCATATATATTTTTTTTCGGCAGAATGAAAGTTTAAATATTAGTTTCTCCATACAGAAGTGTACCTAAAATATAGGATTGTTGCGATAGGATTTTTCATGTGACTTTTCCCATTTAAATACGTAATTTATGAAAATATACCTATTCGTTTATTTACCGAATTTTGCACCAGAACGATGAGTACGGTAATTCTTATATGAATATAAGAAAATAATTGTATAGATAATCCAATTACTTTGAAAACTGATATTAGCTTTTATAGGTTGGAGCAGGATCAAAAATCAGGAGTAAAATCAGGGCTTTTTGTATCTTGTTCGAAATGTTATACTAAAGACGACTTTTTAAGTTCAACGAAAACAAATATTATGTATTATATTAATATTATTATGTATACAAAATTGAATCCAGTCCAGCTGTTGAGTTACATGGAATGAGGCACCTCTAGTTATTAGACTTGAGCTAAAAATCCTGTAGGTTGGGTAGATTTTTAGTTCAGTAAAAACGCATGTTAAGCTTTTGCTTCAGTAAAATAAAAAATAAAAAAAAGCTGTTTCAATAACATGGGTTAGTGAACAGAAAAAGAAAAAATGTCACTAATTACAAAATGTAATTACAAATTCAAGCTGCAGGAAAAGTATGCAGTGAGTTCAGAATTCAGATGACTGTTTTCAACCAATGAAACGACAAGAAAGCCAAACCTTGTCTATTTAGTTTTAATTAAATTTATTTTCTAGTGTATTGAAGTAATCATTTCGATAATTTAATATCAACAGCTTCCAGCGCCTCTGTTATCCACGTTGGATATTCTCCATCCGGGTATAACTCTAACATAAATTTTCGAACAAACTGGGGAAATGTCTGCTCTTTGATACTGTCCCTGATATCTCTCATCAGCCTCAATTGGAAGTTGATGTTATGCACGCTCAGCAAGTGACAAGCCACGGTTTCCTGTGTCACTATTTGGTGTAAATAGGCACGAGTATAGTTCTTACAGGTTGAACAATCACAGGAATCGTCTATTGGTGCCGTGTCGTATTTGTACTGCTTTTGTCTCAAATTTAACTGACCTGTCCGTATCAGCGCACAGCCAAATCTCTGTAATGTTGTAATAGATGCACTGTTAATTCTTAATATTAAGGCTTTGCGATGAATCGATTAATTATAGACGCTGATGAATTGGATCTTTCACTTAATCGATTTTCGATTAGGCGATTTATGAATGATTTTATTTTTTATTTTATTATATTCACAAACAGGTAATAATAATAATAACCTTTATTTATTACAATTTTATTTCTAAAGAAGGAAGAAAGGAGAATAGTAAAGCAGGTTGACAGTCGCAATAGAAACACCTGCATTGGCATGAGGGATAAGGGAAACTCCCGAAAATTTTGACCAGGTGTAGCCGGACCCGAGTTCAAATCACCAACCAGCAACTCAGCGCCTGAATGGCGACCCGTCTTAAATTTTTGCAAGTTGCCATTCAGAGCCTTATTGGCAGGCCGGAGACTTGAACCCATGTCTTCCCACTCCGTAGACTCTGGTGCTAGCACCTGAGCTACTACGGTCAGTGGTACATAGTGTTTCGCTGAAATGATAGATGCAGCAATTCAAAGGGAACCCACAGGATGTAACAAGATAACGTGCACGTGGGCCCGATACTAAAAACTAACGTATGATCTAATTCACTTATAGATGAAATTGATGTTCGTGACCGTGTAGATAGTCTACAGATTCAATTTAGTTGGGTGACAGCCAGGGATAAAATGATGCAATTATAACAATCAGCTATGTTTTTTCAAAATGAAGTTCCGGCAGGACCCCTCCTACCATCATCAGGTTTCTTTAATGTAAAATCAATCACAATTTTTACATGAGAATTTTTAGTGTTTAGAAATTTACTAATGTACATAAATGCCACTGTTTATTGTTTAACCTTATTATTGAAACTAATGTGAAAAACTGAATTGTTCAAATCTTACATATATCGACATTCCTAAACGTTTGCGATGTTTGTTGCATGATATTCGAGAAGGAAGTGACTACCCACCTACCTATACCGATAGGACTGTTATCTTAATATTTATTTCAACAACTATGTTTGAACAGTAAGAAACCTGATGATGGTAGGTGGGGTCCTGCCGAAACGTCGTTTTGAAAAAAACAACTGATTGCTATAATTGCATCATTTCATCTCTGACCGTCACCTAACTAAATTGAATCTGTAGAATTCACTGATACTAAGTCACTCGATATTGCTAGTGTGGAGAAAGAAAAACGTTAGACCAACATGTATTTCTATTCATTCTTGTGGGTTAAAGTTTTAATTTATCTTTAATAACGTTATGGCTGCACCTTAACATTTCCAGCAAATTCAGATGTTGGTTGAAAGTCGTGATAGCGGTGGAAACATGGTTTTTTTCATTGCGACTGTTTTTTCGATTGATCGCTTTGCTAATTTTTCTGTTGATTAATTTTCCAAAGAATGGACTGATCAAGAATTTAGTTTCACTGTTCTTTCAATTAATCAAATAACTGGTCTCTTCCACTAGCATTTTTACGATTAATCCATTGATCTGTTCTTTCAATTAATTGTTTTTCGGATGGAACAATAGATGGAAGTCTACGATTAATCGCACAGCCCTACTTCACAAAAAAAAAGATGTTTTTGTGATTTTATTCCACAACATTTCATGAAAATAACGTCTGCGGTAAAAATTCACCTAATTTGAAACATAAAAATTTCAATTACCGCTGTTCTGGTTGGAAAGACACAGTCGAACATATCAACTCCCAAAGCGCAGCATACGACTAAATCAACAGCAAATCCAACCCCCATTAAATACCTTGGTTTATCGACCGGTAGAACATTGGTTGACAAATGTACCATTCTCCAAAAATCATTCTTGCTTTCTCCACCACTGAAAATAACCATCAGATCAGACAAATGGCTACACATCACAACTACTAAACATCGCATATCTTATTTAGTAGTGTTGATAATTATCGACAATAAGCAATATATCCAAAATCACCTCAAACCTCCTATGGCAAAACCATTGACTTGCCGCTGTGTCAACAATTTAGCACTCTCTGTTCTGAGCTGTGGATCCAGTCCGCCTTGAACAATAGGAAAAATATTTTGCTCATCAGATTTTTGATGAGCCAAAAGGCACCTGTCTACCCATCTTGTGGTTCTAATGAGTGCAGAGAGAAAAAAGAATTTTATTATTCAGTGGCAGTATTGAAAGTTGATTGCATTATGGTGGAATAATTTTTATTCCCAACTCAACTGTGATGGGCACTTTATTGACTTGAAAATTGAGACAAAAGTAGAATTTGACATATTTTTTTCCCGCATCTGCGGAAGAAAAGTTCTTATTCCCCACATTTGTAGAAACAAAGTTTTTATTTCCCACTCATTTACGGGAAAAAAGTAGCACTTTTGTTTAATGGGGACCACTTTTTAAGTGAATAAAGTGGCCACAGTTATCGAGAATAAAATCCTATATGCAACACTGGAATAAAACCGATTATTTCCTTGGGTGATTATTGTCTGCGCTTTGCTCAGGCAGGACACCCAGCCTCAAGAACAATCTTTGACTTTATTCCCTTATCACCTAATGTTACTATCTCTCAAACAGATTCTAGTCCAGCATCTGCAACTGTGCTTTCTCCAATTATCGTGGACAGCAGGAAACAATAGTTTTTTTTTGCTCAATTGAATTACCTATGCATTGCCTCTTCAACTCGAGGCCCGGTTACTTTTGCATGGACCACATCATCCAGCTGCATTATGATATCTGCACCAATTGTGTTTTGTATCTCAATTGAGTGTTCCGGTGTCAACACACATTCAGATCCTGAAAACAACTTACACAACAAAGAATTAAGGAATATCGCACCAATTCTAAATACTAGAAAATGTGGAGTACTTGATTCACAGAAAATAATTTCTTTCAGCTCTAGGTAATATACTGTCTAAGCAAATGTTCCGAATGAGCGATGATATATTTGTAGCTAAGAATAGAATTTTTTTTCTTTTCATTAATTTATTAGATCGTGTGTGAAAATTGAAAATTGTTCAGGTTAACAACTCACTCTTTGCAAGGAATTTGAAAAGGTGATTTATAGTAACAAAAATGAGAAGTTCTTCATCGCGAACTTCATTGAGTTTTATTATATTTTTAATCAGTGATAATAGTACACTTGGCCAAGTGGATTTCACTCTAAAATGTTAAACCAATTTCAAATTAAATTTGCAATGTACATCTGCATATGACACTTTGTCAGAAAAACCAGGACAAAGTAAAAACATGTTAATAATCAGAGGATTAACTCCGTATTTACTACTTATATGTGAACGTTTCTGTTAACTTCAGTATATTACCGAATTCAGAGAGTAAAATTTGAGAAAGTTTCAAAAGTGGAAGCGAGCAAGCATACTGCAAGAACGTAACATTTAAGAATTCAATACTAATATTTGTTTTAGTGCTTATTATTAGCTTGTGAAATTTTAAAGAATATTATTCTCATTTTATTCTGATCCAATAAATGCTACGTCATTTTTTAATGCAAATTAGTTGCATAATAATAACAATAATAATTATCATTCCAGTCTCGCCATGCCCTTTCGGATATGTATTCATAAATGAATAGCTTTTGTGGGGTGTAGTAAGGATGGACTAGTGACAATCATTATGCGTCCGCAGCTGTCTTAAGATGTTTAATAGGAACACCTGCATTCGCACAAGGGACAAAGAAAACTGCAGAAAACCTCACCTGGGTATAGCCAGACCGAGTTCAAACCTCAGCTTACCGATTTGGCACCTGAACGACGCGACATATGTCACATTTTTTGTGAGCTGCCGCTCAGATCCTCCTCGACATGCCAGGGATTTGAACTCAGGTCCGCCAGTTTCACAGTCTCGCATGCTACGCTACTACGGTTGGTTCTACATTGGCTACTACATTGGCGTAAACAGGAATAATAATAACAAATGCACAAATTTTGATTATTTCTAGAATATGTTCATGCTGGGATTAATATTTGGCAGAAATAGCTGTTTTAAATTTAAGAAAAAGCTACAGCTGTGGCTGATCGGACATTTTTTGGTGGAGATAGCCTTTAGCAAAATTTTTCAGAACTTTACTGTTACCTTAAGAATCTTCCAATTTCTCCTGATTATGTCGTATTTTAGAGCTTGACACAACATTGATAATCTAAAAATTTAACTACTGGACAATTGATTGGTGTGATAATTGATCAACTTAAATCGGCAAGAGATTTTAGCGATGATTAGGTATATATTACCGTCATAGGGAGAACGGAACGTTACACCCTCTTCAGTGATATGTGCGAGTTGAAGTAAAGAGACCATTTGAAATCCACCTGAATCAGTAAGAAGAGCTCTTTTCCAATTCATAAATTGGTGCAAGCCACCTGCCATTTGCAAAATAGTTGTACCCTTAAACATTTAAATATGTAATTAACAGGTGACCAGAATTAATGGAATCATAAATCACGAAATTATCATTTCAAATCATGTAGAAATGATTTAAGAAAATTCTTGTACAAAGTTCAACTGACTGGTCTTGTTCCGAGGTGATACGTATTTCCGAGAATTATTTGACAGTCCAATTTTTCCAACTGCTGAGGCAGCAGCCCCTTCAGGGTTCCCTGTAAAAAAGATTGCTAAAAATATTGTAAACTATGCATTTATATTTCAAGGGCACAATCTTATTTTCTACATGTTTCGTAGGTTCGTTACGCCCGATCAAATTAGCTAATGATGGAATGTTACTTCTAAACATTTGAGGAACTGAAATGTCCTTTTAGTTTGCGATATGCTGATTAGTAATAATGATACAAACAAGAAACGTTAAACATTTTGTGTTACATATGCAATCATGATATTATTAATGTAGCTATGACATCCAAAATGCTTCAATAGTTTGAGATCGGTTGGCAAAAAATCAACACTTTTTATTAGATTTATTATGAAATGCTCGTACACTACGTGTTTATCAAATTATATTAAATGGAAACTATAGAGATATTGTCAAAAATACATAAATAGTAAATACCAGAATTATGCATAAAAGCTTAAATATCCATGCCTCGTTTCAAATCTCTTCATAATAGTTAAAAAACGTAGAACAACTATTTAATTTTATACTACATTGCCAGATTTTTACTATAAAGCCTCTGAAACAAATTTACTTCTTCTCAGTAATTAATTCAATATTGGCATTTGTTGATCATAGGGTGTGTTCGTGTTATCTACATTTTTTATACTTTTTATGTATGTCATTTTATTGACATATTTCGCATTTATACTCGTCAGGCAAAGTCGCATGGACGTATATTGCTTGGAAAGAATGGGTTACCAACACGAAGCATGGTTTTTACATAGCATACTGCGGCCTATTACACGAGTAATTAATAACGAATTTTCTAGACTTTTTATATTTTCGTGTGAAGATACTATCACTGTATATTTCAAAAGTGTAGAAAGTGTAGCTAACACGACAAGTCCATAATCAATATCGATGCTTTCAATGTGAAATCAATGCAAAAAGTATCACAGTAAATCGGAGAAAGTGTTCTCAATAACATGCAACATCGTGAAGTGAAATCGAACAAATACACTAGATTTTTAACGACTTTGAAGCAGTTTGAAACGAAGCATCCAGATCTGAGCTTTCATTTATATTAATTCCAGTATTTTTTCTTTGTGTATTTTTAACGAGGGATCTCTACAGCCTGCTAATATAATAATTTCACGAATACACAACGTACGATCATCCCGTAATATAGTTCTTCAAGATACGAACCTCCTTAACCAAATCTGTCAGAATTGTGTATCTGTCAAAAACTAGCTAACCTAACTACTTGTATTGTACCAGTACATGGCGTGACTTTTGTAGCCTCTACCTGAGTGCCAACCGGCATAAATACCGGAGTGTCAACATCGTGATGCGGTAGAATCATTAATCCAGTTCGAGCTTTCGAAGTTGAACATGTTTCTGCAATTTTAAAAGTCAAAGGGACTCGGCATGGCTGTTTGCGATCCATGGCGTAATACTGTGCACAGGAGGTTCGTAAAGTTAGCAACCGAAGTCAAGATAATCAACTGAAAGTAGTTTAGATCGTTTGCGCGTGCCTTGAATATGAGGAATATCACTCGCTCTCGTTTGGGCGGTCATTCGTTTTTGGGAAAAATTTAAGTAAAGTTAGGATACTGAATTTCAGCACCCGGATTTTGAAAATGATATCATGCGAAAGACTAACAGAATTTCAGATACATTGTGGTGCCAATCGT
This sequence comes from Neodiprion fabricii, assembly GCF_021155785.1. Classification (NCBI taxonomy): domain Eukaryota; kingdom Metazoa; phylum Arthropoda; class Insecta; order Hymenoptera; family Diprionidae; genus Neodiprion; species Neodiprion fabricii. The sequence continues at coordinate 15,141,713 of NC_060243.1, forward strand.
TTGCGCGTCGTTTGCGCAACCAGCAGCACGAAATAATTTAGCAGAAAATATAAAAAATGACCAGTAAAAGAATTATTTTCTCTAATATACCCGGAAATGAACACGGGTAACTAACAAAATAACGAAGTAGATATAAATATTGCGAGAGGTATTGTACTAGGTCTTGAATTAATTCAAGCAATATGTTTATTCTCACTTTCAGACGCTACCGATTTAGCAGTTTTTTGCTCTTCGGTTATACATCCGGATTTTTCCTTCAGAATTGCTGACATTTTTCACACAGTTAATTAAAATTTAATTTTTCATTGGGCTCGCTAGATTATGCTTATGATGCTTAGGATGTTTTACGCATCCTCTCGATGCATTGTTGGGAAGAACCGAAGAATCGTATTGTTATGATACTTTCTGAATTTCTCTGGTAAGCTGAGCAATGATTGGCTTTGCGAGTTTCTCTTACGCGGCAGCACTGGCAGCACTGCTGGCTTATCCTGTACAAGGTCCCTGGATTAGACAGGTCAAGACACGTGTGTTCCAGTTTTTCTCACTATAACGTGGGCAAAAATGTTCTATGCGCGTTCGCCCAAAAAATATCAAATTTACATTACCGCATGAACCAGTTTTGACCAATCTTGCTCAATTTTTTGAGGTTCAGCATTAACGAGTTGCGCCCTTCGTGTCCTGACGTTCACGAAATAAATAGAAGCACGTATATATTTTGAGGTTAATCATTGTGACAGGTCAGGAATCAGAAACACACCGGGTGCTTTCCATTTAGAGCACAGTGTGACACAGTGTACAAATTTCTATTGTAAGCGGCCAATCCGGGCAAAGGAATAGACCAGAAATGTTTACACCGTGTCATATTGTGCTCTAAATGGAAACCATCCATGTCATACGAAACCTTTGGCGCATTCTCACTAATTATTTTGACCATGCGTGTCTTGACCTGTCTAATCTAGGGACCTTGATCCTGTACATATCACTGATATATATATACACTGGATTGGATATTACCGTATACTCTACGTGTAAGCTCGCGTGTCCAATTGAACACTTGAATTTCCGCCATCTTGTACAGAAAGTTGTCACAGAATGCGCGCTAGATTTGAACTTTGAACTAAATCTAACGATATATTCGTCACACAAAAAAGTTTTTGACGAGTAAAATAATGTTTGATACATTAAATGGAGAACAAATCATTTTTTCGAAAGTATATTATTATTTACAATTATATGATGTAAAAGATCATTAAATAATATGACGAAAAACTTGTATTTAAGCGTGATTTTTCTTTATGTTCAAAAGAAGTCCTCAATTCTAAGAAGTTTCCGTCCATTATCCTTTATCCGATGGTGGGCTGAATTCCAAACGGATTATTCAAAAATTTGTATAACACTAATTCAACCGTTAGGGAATCCATTTACCATCCATTGGCATCAAAGTGGAGCTTAAGACATGTAAAAAAAAGTTTTGAATTAAATTATATCGAATTGGGTGAGTAAAAACTTTATTCAAAAATATGGAGAATAAAACATTCCTTGCAAACGTTAGGGGATTTTTATAGAGTAGCGTGCGATAAACCACAACCGTAATATAATTAGTAGTATCAATCCACAATCCATTCACACGAAGAAAAAGTTACAAGCACAATCAAAAGAAAATAAAAAAGATATACATATCTGAGCATGCAAATCAGGTACAAATGTGTAGGCGACATATTGGATCTCGTCAGGGGATATAAATGGTTACTGATTGGCCCATACGAGTTGCCGATTTGTGTAATGCCGTATATTCAATCCTGTTTGTCGCAAAGTAGCAATCTTGGTTAAAGCAAACATTCGTAATTCGATATACTCTTTGATAACAGATTTTGTGAGTTGATATACGTGATTAGAAAGCTCATCTGGCGCATCGTCGAAAATGTGAGCATCTAGCTCACTGAATATTAAATTTTCCAACGGATTCTGTAAAAGACTTTTTAAAATCTGCAAACACAAAATACCTGGAAACTGAGGCTCTACTGGAGGGAGACCTTGATTGCAATTTACAGCATGCCTGAACATTTTTTCAGCAACAGAAGCAATGTTGATCACTGATTCGCTCGGTACGGCAAGGCGGAACACATCTTTCACGGGAAATCTACACATCGAATTATAATTTAATCCCTGAGTCAATAATACCCGAGTTTTCAATTTCAATTATAATAAGATCGGTTCATAATTCAAATATTGTGAATTTTTACTGACACGATTCGTACGTTATAATACTCGTTAAATATAATTAGTAAATACTTCGTATGCTGACATAACCTCTGCAAGTTATCATTTGCAGAACGCTTCAGCGTTGTAAACTCACTTGTGAAATGATCGCCCACAATATTTTGATTGCTTTGTTTTGCAAAAAACGCAGGTACTCATTGTTACCTCAATAATTGTTACTGTAATTTTCCAACACAATCGATTATATACACATGCATATATCACGTACATATTTATATATATCTGAAGTGACAAGAATCTGTACAAAATGGCTACCGTTCAATTGGCGTGACGGCACCACGCTTAAATCCAATCCAGTGTATATATATATCAGTGGTACATATAGGCCGTGTTCGAAAATTGACTGACAGTACTGTCGGCAATCTTTTATCTCTTTTGCCCTTCCAAGTTCGTGAATAGCTCTGGTTCTGTCCTAGGGAATTTTCAGTACTGTCAGTTAATTTACGAACACGGCCATAGGGTGCTATTTCGGCCGTGTTCGAAAATTGACTGACAGTACTGTCAGCCATTTTTCACCTATTTTGCGCTGCCGAGTTCATGAACAGCTCTGTCTCTATCCTAGGGAATTCTTAGTACTGGCAGTCAATTTACGAACACGGCCTTCATGAGCAGTAAAAAGCAGCAGTGGTTTAGTAACTTAGTAGTTTTCACTAGCATCAGTCTGGTAATTTTATGCAGCAGCAGCGCTGCTCATGAAATAGGTCGACTGTTCTTGTGATCTTGTGGCTTGTCGCTCGAAAAACTAAACTGCGAGCAGCAGAAACTTGCGCCGGAAGTGATAGGGGAAAACTGCTGCTGCTGCTGCTTTTTACTGCTCATGAAATAGCACCCATATACGTTGGGTGCCTTCCATTTACTGACTCAAGTCGACTTGTGTCGCTATTTCTGGTGTATTCCTTTGCCCAGATTGGCCGGTTACACCAGAAATAGCGACACAAGTCGATTTGAGTCAGTAAATGGAAGGCACCCATACATGTTCTAACCAGAAAGAAACCTTTCTAAGGTCCTCCGTCAATGACTTGAATTCTCTAGCTAAATTTGTTTTAGTAATAACGACTAAACCATTGACCATCAGACATGGGAATACATCATCAAACATCAACAAACGACCAACACAGAATTAAAAAGAAATCAATTTATTTGGGTGTCCATGACGGCCTAAGTATAGGTATAATATTGACCTGTTTTCTACCTGCTTCTCTTATTAGTTTTAACTTGACCCGTCAGGAGGCAGATCTTTCTTTTTCCATCTTAACAGTGTAATGAGTGTTGGTAGTATTCTTACCATCTTTTCTAGTGGTTGGCACCTTGCGGCAATTTTCCCGCTAATTTTACTGTAGTAGGTTGTGAAATTTTGTTTACATGTCGGTGCAGTTGCTCGGCTCTTAGCAGCCACGTGTTTTATAAATCATATTTTCTGCTTCCCTCCTGATCTGTGGTGTAGATTATGATTTTATGATCTTCTTATTCGCTCCATAGAACGCAGAGTGTTCCGTTGTGGAGTGTTAGTGTTAGCTTTATGACGTTTGGATTGTTCGTTTGTTTCGCTCTTACATCAGCATGGATGAACCTGCATGTAAGTCTTTCTAATTTAACGTGTATTTTTCAATGTCAAGTCGTATTCCCTCGACAAATAATCCATTTTAAAATTATTGGCTTGACGAAGATCTATAGATATCCTAAAACCTTATTATTGTCAATCTCGAAATCGTCACATATCCATTGCATTCTTTGTCACGATTAATGTCACTGGTGTCACCTGTTATAACTCGCCCCATACTAGCTTAGAGACCACTGCGATACCATCGGATTATGTGAGATTGAAACTTGTAACGTCAATGTGGCCATGCGATTTTGATAATTGCTATTTCGCAATTTGAGGATGGTCTGAAATCAGGTAAACTGTAATGGAGCATCAATTCACTCATGTTTTGCCCATTCAAGTTCTTCAAAGATATACCGAAGCTATAGAATGGTAATTTTTCTTTCGACATTATTTGGTTATCCAAATGTTACAAATTTCGGTCTCATATGCAAGTTATGGTCAGCTTTTGTGAAGATCTGCAGTTTGATAACTGTGGAAATACGTAACCTTATGTATATTGTAAAGGGGATGCATTACTGATCCTACAAACTTTTTCTAAAAATACAATATTTTGACTACTAATAAATTTCTAACGATATGAGTTTTTACCATGCTGTTTGAATCGACTGTATTCCGTATCTTGTATCTACCAATTATTAGTCTTACTAATATCGAGATTTTTTTTTCATAACCTGCATTATACAACTGCTCTACTAAATACAAATTTCAAAATTATTATAATAGCATAAGGGCACGAGGTCGAAGTTAGTCATGTTATCGTGATGAAACATTGAGACAAAAGTTAATATTTTACTATTTCAAAATAACTTCTGAAGGAATTAAGTTTCCAAAATATGAAAAAGTTTTGCTTCAATGCGGCTTATGAATTCCTGGGAAATGCTCAGGTTATGAAATAATAGTTTTTCTTTAAAATGCTTCGTTAAGTTAGAAATTTAATCCCATGATGAAAAATGATTGTACAGAACAATTGATTTGTCATCACAGACCAAGTATCGGGTAATATGATTTTAAAAAAACTATTGGCCATAGAACGACAAAAGAAACTCCAATTCATTAAAATGTAATCCACTTTCGCTGGTTTACAAATTGTTGAACCAATTATTTCACAAACAAATACTCAAGCTGTGTTACTCCAAGTTGCAACTCGAAACACCACCTTGGATTAATTATTTTCAAGGTTTCTGTGACACTTTAAATTTTACTTACAGGAATGCCGGACACATGTAATGTATTTGCGTTGCTGAAGAACGTTAGCAATTATTTTCGTTTTTTTCAGTAGGGTAGATGCGCCGATAGTTGGTCATCTTTGCATACCGTAATTTTCAACACACAATTTATGTATTGGGGGCACAAATTAATTCGGTCCGTTCTCAAAAGATGGATCTATAAACGTGGCTCTAAAAACATTCAATTTTTAAGTAGTAACAGCTGATTGCCCTGGTTTTAGACAAATTGGACACCTGCCGATAACATCCAGTTTGTATTGTTGTGAGTTTCATATAAAACGTTTTTTGTTACGCTGTTGAAAATGTCAGTTTTTTTGATAACTAAACACCATTTGCGGGAAGTTTTAATTTTTTGTTTTAATTGGAAAAAAAGTTCAGCTAAAGCTCATCGTATGCTTCTGAAAGTTTACAGTGATAATGCTCCAACTGACAAGTCACGTAGAGAATGGTTTCGGCGCTTCAAAAGTGGTGATTTCAGCGTTGAAGATAGACCTCGCTCGGGACAGCTAAAAAAATTCGTAGACGATGAATTACAGGCATTACTCAATGAAGATCCGAGTCAAACGCAAAACGAGACTATAATTACTTCGTTTGAACCGTGCATTACGAGAAAAACGACCGGAATATAAGGAAAGACATGATAAAGTTTTTTGCATGACAACGCTCGGCCTCATGTCGCAAAAGTTGTCAAAAAATATTTAGAAACGATCAAATGGGATTTCTTACCGCACGCGCCACATTCTCCGGACATTACTCCTTCTGACTACGGGCTGTTTCGACGGATGCAACACGATTTGGCAGGTCACCGCTTCACTTGTTTCGAAGAAATCGAAAATTGGCTTCAAAATTGGGATTGCCTCAAAAGACGAGAAGTTTTTCTTACACGGGATTCGGAAATTGCCTGAGAGGTGGGGAAAAGTTGTAAGCAGTGATGGACAATATTTTGATTAATTTGTTAATTCATTATCTTTTGAAATAAATGCATTTTTTGAGCAAAAAGAACGGACCAAAATAATTTGTACCCCCAATATAACTATACAATATGAATTTACATAATGATGAATGGAATGATCAGGCGGTTTTCTTCAAGTTCAAGGCTTTCGATGTGCAATCAAACAAGTTTTTTTTTTTCCATTCGAACTACTGTGTATGACACAACCTGCTACGCAATATTCTTCTCCCACCCTTAATGCTTAATGTATTACTTTTTGCAGTACAGATTGTTGTACAAAATATAAGTCACATCTATCTTAGCAAAGATTACAAATCACAAAAGCATACAAATTTTGTTTAAGGGGTTAGGTGGGTTTCAAAATTTCAAAAAATCGAATTTTTTTTTTTTTGCTTATCTTATAATTGAATATGTTGAGAATATTCCTTTAAAATTTTAAAACGATCCGAGTCATATTCTAAGAGATATAGCCTTTGGATGTTTCACCCATCAGGCTATGACCGAGCGTGACGCAGGTATATGGAGGCAGATATATCGAGGCAGCTGCTTAGCTATTGTTCGTTTATTTTTGTGATGCGAATACTAGGCTTAGGACTTGCCGGATGTAAAAAATTCTGTGGTTTGCTGGATATAAGTTCCTCATTCTTGAATGCATCAACGTACAATTTTTATGTTGATAAAATACATGAGTACGTCATAACTGTTGCCGAATCAATTTTGTTGTCTGCTGCAAATCAAGAAAAAAATTAACCTGTGATGAAAATAATGTTGAAGATACGACAGATGTTACCGTGTCAGGTGATGGCACGTGGAAAAAACGTGGGTTTGCATCATTATACGGTGTAAGTACGATTATTTACATGTTATTTGAATGTAAATCTTAAATCGCGTTTTTCTCGAAACTACATTTTTGAAATCGGTAGTCACGATTTCTCGAAAACTTATGAACCGATCTCTTTCAAATTTTGCACACTTCTTCAAAATAACATTATCTCGTACTTGAACGAAGGAATTTTTTTTTTTTCTATTCCAAGTAATTTTTCAAGGCCATGAAGGGTGCAAATTTTACTCAAAATAAGGGTTTTCTGTTTTCAACGCCGCCAAAAATGTAATTTTTGTTTTTTTTTTTTTTCCTTCGTCCAAGTACGAGTTTTAAACATCTACTAACAGAAAATTTTTGGTTTTTGCATTTCAGATGAATCTGTCATGAGTTATCCTGACTACGCCGAGAGAACTTTTTTTTGAGGGGTCATAGCAGACGACGTGTCCACGCCTTAATTTTCAATATTTTTCAATGAAAATTTCACAAACTACTTATAAAATATGTATCTTTTATGTGTTAAATTGATGGAATGAAATATTCTGTTGATTAAGTAAAAAAAAATTCATAAAAATGTACCTATTTTGAGCTTTTGAAACCCACCTAACCCCTTAAATTAAGCATAGTATCAATATTATTTCGGACTAAATTTGTAAGTGGCTGACAACTGGAGGTGGCTGGCTTACCTGTGTATCTGTCTTATGATATCCGTGAAAACAAACTCTGAAAATAACAAAATATACGTAATTCATACAAAATTTGAAAGAGTAAAAGCGAACAAATAATCATAATGAACCTTTATTTTGAAAATTTTTCAGCTCTACAGACAGGACGATCAAGGCGTCAGAAGATTGATAAAAAGGGGCGCTATTCTGCTTTGGAGAAGCTGAAACAGTTGAAAGGGAGCAAGAACAAGTATCACGTTGACGAGCTGGCCAACGTGTACGAAGAAGTCGATGAGAGCGAGTACAGTAAAAAGGTTCAAGAACGTCAAATCGATGATTGGATTGTTGATGATGGTGAATGGCACTTTCAAAAATTACGGTTTCAATATTTTCTTGGCAATGATCAAAAACTTTGCAAATTTTTAGTCAATAAACAATGTTTTTCTTTGCAACTATGTTGTTGGTTTTTGTAGTGAAAAACTGATTTTATTCGTGAAATTCAGATGGCAATGGATATGTCGAGGATGGTAGAGAGATATTTGATGATGATTTGGACAGTGAGAGTATTCAGCAAGCGTCACAGACGAAGGAATCTGGACCTCGGAAAAAGAAGAGTAATTCAAACAAAGGGAAAGGAAATATTAGGAACATGCTCGTAGGAATGCCCTCTAAGAAAGAGACCCAAGTGAAGCTGGATGATGATGATATATTGAACGACCTTATGGCAGAATTGAAAAGTGGTAAACAAGATGTGCAGCCAAAGAAAACTCGTGAACCAAATAAATTTTTAGTCAGGCCTCACACCAAGTTACGGTGAGTTCAATTAAAGCAAATTCTTTCAATCTATTCAATTTCTGAGTATTGGTACGTGATTCATCCGATGATATTCATTAACATGTACATCAATGGCAGGGTGAAAATAATCGCGCTTTTATCTTGCATGTCCGATTTCATCGAGAGGTAAATCGCTTTTGAAATTGTGTACGCTTCATTTCCTTACTCTAAAGTTTCCACGCATCTCCTTCTAATGTCTCGCCCAACAATAACTTCAAGCTCATTCCAAAATTTTTCAAATCTCTTCAACAGTTGTAAAGTCCTTGAATATCTACAGAAATGTCCAAAAATTCTTCAAAATCTTTCTACAATATCTCCCATCATTTCATGCGTTTCATAATACCAACTCTCTCAAATTACCAGCGCATTCTGGTCTTTTTTATGGCAAAACACCGTTCAAAGACAATGGTAGAAGTATGGTCATGTGAGAAGCTAACTTGACTGTGTATAAGAAATGAATATGTAGAAGCAACACAAAAAACTGTCTTCTTTCTGGAGAACTACATTTAAAAATTCTTTGTCGGAATGATTTAATTACAGAGTAAGTCTGGATATTTACTGCTCCGACTTTAAGAGACAGGGTGGCGACAGGCCGGGAAAACCGGGAAAACCGGGGATAGGTAATTATAATGGGCCATAGAGAAAAATATATTTTTTTTCTATTAATCTTTTTCAAACTTTAGGTATGCTTTGTAAATTCAGTTAAGCTAACTGATGGAAATGGTATTGTTCAAGTTCCAATTATTTGTGTGAAACGAACCAATAATACGTATTTTTTAGATCCAAATTTATATAATCAAGGTGCACAACTTTTGGAGCTTTTGGTCATAAAAACTGCCCAACATTATCTAAGTTTCATGGGAAAACGTGAGGGAATTTTCTTCACGCAAAATTGTCGCTACCCTGACAGGGTATTTCAGTATGGACGAATTTTTTTTTTTTTGCTTGTTTTTAGGTATTATGCAGAAATTACTAAATATTTTGATGTCAGCCTTATTTTTAGTTATTTAGTAATATTTGAGAATATTCTGTGAATCTTGGGAAGTAAATATAGTGAAAATTATACGCACTACAATACTTATAGTACAGATTGCTGGTCAGTTTAACACACAAATTTACTTAACTTTATTCGTTAATCATATAGAGATATTTGTACTAAAGATACATATCTTGCTCAAAGTTAAACGATCAGTTCGTGAGGTGTTATGGACGCCAGATTGATGAATGCAGTTTCGAGAAAAATACGATATAAGTTTTCATATCGTTTCGATGAGGTTTAAACTAAACACTACCTAATGTAAACAAAATTGTTGACACTGGTCAATCATCAGCCCGGATCATTATTACATATGAGTTTTCGAACAGTCCCTGTTTTTATCGAGGCAGTAGCCTCTATACTGCACGAAGCATTCTTAAAATTGCTACAACATTACCACTTTTGCGAATTTCACCAAAATATTTTACATACATATATATTAGGGTGTCCCATTTCTATGGGTTTGACGCATTTTCTTAACGCATAACCTTCAAATCTTTTTCTAATAATTGAAAAACAATGACCTAATTTTTTCAGATTTTCATCTTAACTGTAACCTGTGCCGACAGCAGGACGGATTTACCCATTTAAAGTAAACGTGTTTATACAAATACATGCAATCTTGGGGAATTGCGTGGTGTGATGATGTGAATTGTTGGTCAGACTAATAGCACTAATGACTACTAAAACCTCGCAGTTGCCGATTTTTTTTGAATCCTATTACTTTTGTAATAAAATATATACCTACTCAGAATGTGTCCGAAACACGTGTATTAAAATATTCCCTCATTTATTATATAATATATAATAATATATATACAATAATTTCCCATTTAAAAACGGGGAAATCCACTTTGTTGTTGGCACGGGTTAGAGATTATATAAAGATCTGAAAAAATTGGGTAATTTTTTTTTGAATTATTTGAAAAAGATTTGGGGGGTATGTGTTGAAAAACACCCTAAATATAAGACATCATAATATACATACATACATATATATATATATTTATTTATGGGTTTTCCAAGAGAATATTTATTCAGAGAGGTTGAAATAATTAGAAGAATCTTCGATAGTCTTGGAAGTTTCGGGGGTGCTTTATCTTATAACCTTAAATATTCTAAAACTCTACTTTTGTCTAGAAATGCATTAGATTTTCCTCAGTTACCCATTGGATAAAAGTTCTAATTGTTTCCGACTACCCTGTAACGCCATGTATTCACGTTGACGATATTTATTAAAGACAACGCTGTTAGCACAAGGAATTTGAAGATGATCATAAAATTATGCCACTAAATATGAATTTCTTGATTCAGAGTTGAACGACGTAACAAGTTTACTTTTTTTCGTTCAAAAACAAATTGGCTTAAACGGATTTTTTTGTACATTATATTTTTCTTCAATTGGATTTGAATTTGATGCGAATATAGAGTTGATAAGCTGAACGATTTAGGTTTCAGTAACTTACTGGAATTGACAAAATGTCAGGGTCAACTAGGTCTTAGGTCCTGGAAATCTTGGAAATGTAATGGAATTTTTTTCCCAAAATTTTGTGGCCACCCTGATTAAACATCAGCCAAATTGCAGTTAATATGAACTCTCAGTTTTTTTTTGAGTGAACTCAAATGCATAGAAGTGAATGGTTTAAAAAATTTTTTATGTTAAATTAGGACAAATGAAAAAATAACGGTGCCACCCAAGTTGCAGAAGCCATTGCTTAATGTGGGATCCGCCAGTCAGCAAATAGATGATAACAGTGAAGACGAACAGCTGTTTGATATAGCTACCAGAAGTGAGAAGAGCATGAAAAAGGAAACGGATCTTAAAACTACATCACAGTTCTGCCCATCATCCGTCAGTATAAGTCAAGCGATTGATGATGACAGTGATATCGAAACGCAAAATTATAGTTGTAAAAGTTCAGAAGCTCCTTTTCGAACTCTGGAAAAGGCAAAACCTAGTCACACAAATCACATAGTCGATAGCATGGAAGAGGACATCAACCATTATACTGATGATGTAAGCCCAATCAATTTTACCTCTCAACCATGTTTCAGACGACTGAGATATATATATATAAGGTTGAAGTTAGTAACGTTAGTAATTCTTAAGGGGCCATTCTAGAAAGGAAAATATATGCCAATTTTTGGATTTTGTTTTTATTGACATTTTTTTAATGATAACATGATTCGAAATTCTGTCAAGGAGTTTTTATCATACTACCAATAAAATGTAAAAAATATAATTTTTTTGTAGTGATTGATAACAAAGTGTCGGCTGTACAATATTTCTTCGCTGAGGTCGTTTTTTTTTTATAAGGGTGTTCAGGCGTGTACTTCTATGTTTTGAATGTACAGTTGAATTTTGAAGTCGATTGATAAAGATTTATTCAGCTTATGAATTTACCCAGTTTGAAAAACATGGTTTCGAGAGAAACGCCTTTATAGTTTTATCTTCGGTTTTGATACTAATTTTGTATTAGATGAAGTTTCAATTTTTCATACCCTTATTTGGTGATTTCTGGGGTATATGAGAGGCCTTCTGCCGCATTCGCAGCTTTCTCACGGACTGATTGCTACAGCCTTGAGCTTGATTCTATTGAAGCGCTCACCGTTACGTTGTTTCACTCAATTACTCATAACTTTTTCAATTTTTGGAAATTCGACATCTCTTTTGGGCCAAAATATTCTTGAAAGGTGTAATAATGTGGAGAAAAGAAAAAAAAAAACCGATTTCTTGCAAATTCTAGAGTGGCCTATTCCCTTAATGGGATATATATGAGTAGATGGTTGAAGAATGGGTAAATTTTAGATATTTACAGCTCGAAAACCGATTATTTAATTCACTTCACGTTTGTTCTATTCAAAAATATGCTGATCGAGCTTTAATTTGTAATTTGTTTTTAACAGAATCAATCAAGAGGAAGCATCGTTATTAATAATAACCTCACCATTTTTGCTCAGTGACATGTTTTATAGTACGCGAGATATCATGTGTGTGAATTTGGTTCAGCACTTTTTTAAAGTAATAGTTATGAAAGTTATGTTAAATTGTGCCATCGCCGTTTTCCAAAAAATTGAAACGGTTTCCAAAAAATGTCTCCTAAGTCGGCGTCTATCCGGAAAATCGTAAAAATCGAAAACCTGATAAGCCCAGCAAAAATTGTGTTGGGTTGTGCTAGATTTGTGCTAACTTGTACCATACCAGAGATCGTACGCACAGAGAATATCTGGAAAATTGGGAACACTCAGGGAATTTCTTACAGCAGGGAAAAGTCATTCAAAAGTCACGGAATATCAAAAATAAAACTGGAATGTTGAGTCGGAATGTTTTTTCAGTTCTTTCAAAGTTTTTGGCTGTACAGAATACAAAACAAGTTGGTACAAGTTCGGTACAAACCAACTCAATGGAAGAAATTTCAAAATCTTGGAAGTGCTTGCTGGTTGTCTGTTTTTTTCAAAGTTGGCACAAGCTTGGCACAAAACCTATTACAATTTGTTTTTGACATATGTATTTTTTTCCGTGATAAACGGACGTTCTCAAAAAACGTAGTACGGCACAAGTTGGCACTAATTTAGCACAACCTAGCACATCTTTTTTTCTTCAGATACCTCAAGAGTGCTGAGCTTATCAAATTTCCAATTTCTGTGAATTTTAGGAAAACCGTGGACTTAGAAGATGCAAGTACAACTCAGCTATTATTTTCAAAAAGTGCTGGGCCAACTTCACACACATCTCAAAAAGGGTTGAATCGATTTACTTCAAATTTAGAGACCGTTTTCTTGGACAGCTCAACCTCCTTGCGCCAATTCGAATTTTCTTTTGCCGGTAGAAAATGGCCACAGTTTGAAGTTGAAATACGATTTCTCGTCCAAAATTAATGACTTTATTGTTTAATCAGCAACAAAATTTAATAATTCACAAAAGTGTGGGATCGTGGCAAAAAGAATAAACTATCGAAGAATACTATCTCGAATTTTAAAGTAAATCAATCAAGCCACTTTTCAGATGTTGAGGGTAGCACAAAATATGTCAACAAGTGAGACGGTTGAGGATTTCGTCAGCAATAATGTTTTCTATTATTGGTTTCAATTAGAAAAAAATATGTTAATGAAGCTTGTTACACATACTTTTCAGTAAAACAAATCCGAATAGACCCTCCAATTATCAATAACATGTTCATGTCTGACTTTCCAGAATCTTAAATTATATGTGCTAATTCAGACGCGTAATTAAAATAGAATCCTGATGATGGTACTATTGCTCTTTTTTATCAAAACATACGTAATTTGGGTACTTCACTGTCTTCAATTACGATGAAATAAGGAATTCCTCTTTTATTCAGTTATCAAGTTTCGACTTTGAAGATTCAAATCAAGCATTTACGGACACGTCGAAGACAACCAAAGCCTTGCAGCCAGAATTAAAGGGAAAAACCGTAAAGCCGACAGTTACGAACGAGGATATGCTGAGTGATTTATGGGATGATGATTTTGGAGAACAAATAACGGAGATGGAAATATCGGTTGATAATTCAAACCTTCCTTTACACGTCAATGAAACAGGTGAAAAAATATTTAGATTCTACTGGTGGGATGCCTTCGAAGATCCTTACAAACAACCTGGCGTGGTCTACTTGTTTGGCAAAGTTTATATTGAGACAGCTAAGGCCTATGTTTCCTGTTGCATTGTGGTCAAGAATATTGACAGGAGGATCTACCTCCTACCGAGAGAACATGTGAGTATTTCTACCTCATCCAGTTTTAACAATTAAGTGGGGCCAATACACTTGGGACTAGCCTTATGAAACAATAATGTTGAACCTTGATAATCCAAACATCTGTCATCCGAATCACGATCGCTTTACTTCACGATCACCAAACCCTCTATAATTCGAACTTCAACTTGCTGGTTTTTTATCGTTTTATTTTTTTTTTTTATTACGCCCGCGTTTTTGGTGTTTTATTACGTAGTATGTATCTATTTGAAAAACGGCGCGAATTTTTTAATTTATATGCATGTCGAAAGACTGCGCGCAATTACAATGTTGCAAACAAAGTGTTCGATCAAACATGTTCAAGCTTGATTGCCCTGTCAGCGTATTAGTGGCCTCGCATATTCATTCTTATCGATAGTTTTTAGTAAACTCCAAAAAAAAACTTAGCTGAATAGATAGTCCGTATTATAACAAATATGTGTATGACATATTTTTTGAATATTTCTTGAGCGCTGAACATCGTGTCACCTAACATTAGTGTTCGATTATCTGAACTAGGCCCAGTCCCAATTGGTTTGAACAATCGAGATTCTACTGTATTATTTCCATCAGATTAACCTCACAACACCTTTGGGTCATTTCTTCATTGTTTTCAAAAATGCGAATTAGGATAAAATGATGATATCGGACATCCAATATTATTCGGTATTCAGTGTCATTAAATTTGGAAATTAGAGGTCATGCATTTGCATAAGTTTCTGAGTGCAATATAATAGCAGTTTATACAAACGTCGACATACGTTCGCAGTCACATTAGTTCATGTGTATAAAAGGTCAGACCAATAACTTACGGCAATGATTCACGTCGAAAACTGCGATTCCTAAAATATTAGTACCTTTAAATCGTATTTTCTTCCATAATTTGCAACATGAAGAGCTGCTAATTTTTTCACGTGTTACAGAAACTAACCCAAACCATTAATCGGATTGGATTGTCAATATTATCATTTTATCATAATTCAGTAGTAATCTTTGATGAAAATAATACACTAACAAAATTCAGTGAACATACAATATTATTAACCTTTAGAGGACGGAGATTTGGGATTCTTGGTCTCCTTCAGAAAATATATAAAAAAGGTATCTAATATGTTAAAACTATCATGATTAAAATGTCGATTATGCGTCGCCCCAATATACGGGTGTTCCCGTCCTCTAAAGGTTAATTCATAAGGCCTAGTCTCAGGGATATCAACCTCCTCAGACCTCCCTTAAACTAGAGTGGCAAATATTTGTTGAGACTGTATGTGCATGGTTTAGGTGAATTCAGGTCGGTAATAACGATCCCATGGCCATCCCTGGTGAAAAAACCTCAGTCATTTTTCTGTAAATCTGTGCAAATTAACTCTACGAATTTTTCTACGAATTCAAATTTCGTGATCTGCAGAGGAAATTCGAAGTCTTTCCTCTGTAAATCTCTTCACCGTAAGCAGTCCGGAAGCACATAATTTCTGCATGTTTCTGAAAATATCTAATGAACTGTGCAAATCTCTGAAAATTTTTCTGAGAATCTCTGCAAATTAATTCCGCCATTTTTCTGTAAATGCGGACACTTGTAAGAGAAGAATCAAACTTTATTTCTGATAATCGAAAATTTATCCACCATCTCCGGCACAAATGTTTCTCTTAGAAATCTGGCAAAATTTTTCTGATAAATGCGGGATTTCTTTGCAATTCTCATACTCACGGAACACAGACATACGCCGCACACAACAATATCACGCAATAATAATGCACGTAAAAATTCAACTTAGTACAATACATTATACACATCTATTATATAACTCAAACATGGAAACACATAACGGAATTTTTTTGGTAAATCTAAGTATTTCAAATATTACACTACCCAGGAGAAAGTATATCATGGTCAAGACTGAATAGCCAATTTAAAAATAGTTTTTCTGTAAGACTGCATTTGGAAGATGGATTTGATGTTTGAAAGTTGAAATTGTTATGGGATAGAATGAGAGGACTTCGATGAGTGGCTACTCAAACCTACTCAATGCCCAGCCAAGGTGTTGGAAGGCTATTTTAGGGTTTGTACACGTCGATTATGCACTTACGTGCCACTACTTCCAATGCAGGGAATGACAGAAAAAGGAAGAGATCAGTTTTAATGAAGACACACGATTTAAATGGTATAGTTAGTTTATTGTTAATGATGAAATTATTGAATTATGACAGTGGTCAATGTAAAGTAGTCGGCTTGGGTAAAGGGTTTGGATTGGGATGGGAAGATATAATTAGAAGTGACTCGCACGAAAGCTAGGATGGGAGCAATGAGTTTAGAGAATGTAGAAGACTCGCTAGTTGAGGTATAGAG
Organism: Neodiprion fabricii; assembly: GCF_021155785.1. Lineage (NCBI taxonomy): Eukaryota > Metazoa > Arthropoda > Insecta > Hymenoptera > Diprionidae > Neodiprion > Neodiprion fabricii. The sequence goes on from NC_060243.1 coordinate 15,158,233, forward strand.
ATGAACCTGTTGACCCAGTGAAGATAAGACGAGAATGCAGGGTGTAAAGTGACTAAGACTGTGGGAACGGAATATGAGGACCGGAGAATGTAACAAAATTATAGGGAATGGATAAGTTTTTGTCAGTTAAAATGTTTTGTATTCTTCATTAATTTGAATATGAAAAATTGGAATATTTTAATTCAAGAAATGTTCTCTGCAAAACGTTGAAAAAGATTGCGTCGCTTCACCTGTAAGCAGAGGTATTTCTGAATGTATCTGTGTAATGAGAAACGCAGAGTATTCCCTGAACAGCTCTGCCGCAGGTAATTTTTGTGCACTTTTCTGAAACTACGTTATTCTCGTAAAATTTACCAGCCGCTATTTTCAGTCTTTTCATATATTCACAGATTTTGACAGAATTTTACAGATTTTCTTTAGATTTCTTCAGTTTTTTTTTACGATTTTACTTTCTGAAAAACTTTACTTTTCTCTTTCTTCTCGTTTTGAGTTTTTCAGAGAAACAATAGAAAAATGACAAAGTTTATTTTCACCAGGGATCCTATTCTGTAAATCTAGGCTCGTTGTAGAAAAGTTCTCAACTGTCCGATGGAATCATTAAAATAATTTTTTGTGCTTGCAAAACCTTGAAAAAAAAAAAAAATCGATTTTTCACAGAACACTGTTTTTCTGTCATTGAAAATATTTAAAAAAAAAATGGACTTCATTTTCCGAAAATTAGACTTTTCTATACAAAAAATATATTAGTACATTTTTTTTCAACAGCTAGAAGTGTCAAAAATTTTAAGACTAATATTCAATGAGAAGGCATGTTAAAATCAATGTGTTTCTGATAAACGATCAGGTTCAAAGGCATAAACATCGAAAGATATTCATATCTTAGTACCCATAATCACATAACAAAGTTGGTCGAATGGGCCATATAATATATTTGATTTCGCTGATACTGGAGTCTACATCAGTTTTTTTTTTTAATTTACTTTCAATAACATGAGAATGAATAGATATAAAGCAAAAAATTCCTTCAGTCGGGAAAGTTTAACACGTTTGCTGCCGATGAAAATGTAAACACCATCCCCTGAAGTTGTTCTTTAGTTTCAGTGTAATAATTTGACCCACTATTCGAGTCATCGGCATCTGGTGGAAAGCTGTTGTGACTCAATAGTTTAGTCATTGGCAGTGAACGTGTTGATATCCTAGCCATAATTTTAAAATCTTCGTTTCTCCATCTTTGCTGCTTCTTTTCTCTTCTCGGTATATAATATTTGACTGTTTAATTCGAGATGAAATATTCTAATCATTAATATAAAAGCATTAAAGCGGAGAACAATGAAAAATCTCATGTTTCTTCTTAGGTAAAACCTACAGACACTGCCGAGGAATCAGAAACAAAAGCGATTTCGATGATGGACGTTTATAAAGAATTTAACGAATACGCAAACAAGAATGGCATCAAGGGTTTCCGCTCTTGTACAGTTACAAAGAGTTATGCATTTGAGAAAAAGGGTGTACCTAAAACATCGGAATACTTGGAAGTTAAATACCCAGCCAAAGATCCCGCTATTGCTTCCAATTATAGTGGACCTACGATTGAACAAGTGTTCGGAACATCTGTCAATGCTCTGGAGCTACTGCTGATTGAGCGAAAAATTAAAGGTCCTTGCTGGTTGGATGTCAAATGCCCATTGCCTACCAATAGTCCAGTCAGCTGGTGTAAAGTGGAGGTAAATTAAGGTGTTTTGTTTTTTTTGTGCATATACTTGAAGTGATTGGAAATAATATTTGCATCGTACACACGGAGATAGTGATTTAGACATAGCTAATGTTTCGGCTAAGTCGATTACGTTGGCAATGCAGAATCAGGATTACGGCGCTACCACCGACCAGTAGCGAAACCAGTTCAATCTTTGTAAAGATAACAGAACCCAATAATACAAACTTCTAATTTTTATAAATCGTTTTCAAACTTTAGCTATACTTCGTAAATTCAGTTAAGCCAACTTTCAGAAATGGTATTGTTGAATTTATAATTATTTATGTGAAACGAAGCAGTAATATATATTTTTTAGATCATAATTTATGTATTCAATGAACACAACTTTTGGAGGTTTTGGTCATAAAAGTTGCATAACATTACCTAAGCTTCGTGGGAAAAGGTCGGGAAATTCTTAATTTTTTTTACAAGAAAAGTCATGGAAAAGTCGACAAATTTTATTTGAGCAAAATTGTCGCCACCCTAACTGGTTTTGGCCGATGGTCACCGAATTTGAGGTCTGGCCAGAATCTCGTTCCTTACTATCTTATGAACAGTGCTATAATTTTGGGTCCCAAATAGTTCTTGACTGCCCGGAATTCGCGATCGAAAGAATTACCCTTAGGATCTACTCCTTAGGATTTACTTAAAAATTTTACTAAATATAGTTCAAGTTGTGAAAAAAGGGTGGTACACAATTATCAGCTGGAGGTTTTTTTTTTGTTCACTGTCAATAAATTGTTATAAATTTATTGTTACCAAATTGTTTTTTCAATAATTTATTGTCAGCAATCAAACAAATACTTCCAGCTAAAAATTATACCACAGTGCCTAAGTAATAGGAATCTATTTGAAAAATTGAACCCGTTTCTTGAAAAAGCCTGGAACAAAAAATATTTATTTACCAATTCTCTAATCCATATAAATACTTTCTCGATGAATCAAAAAACAGCTCTTCTGATGAGAGAGTACAAAAAGTATCATTGAACTAACCAGAAATAGAAAAAAAAATCTGAAAAAAGTACAGAAAGTTTTTAAAACTTGAATAAATAACAGACAACTCTACCTGTGACGGTTCCAAACCTGGTTGCAAAAAGAGAAAGATTTCATTTCGAAGCACTAACAGCGATTTTTCTTAGGCTTCTCGTATGTCTCTAATATATGATAAATGAGAATGGAATGAATTTCAGTGCATTTCAGAATATCTTAATTTGATGCAGAAAAAGTGAACATAATAACCGTGCATACATGTATAAGTACGGAAAAAGCATTAATTTTCGAATGATCGATAAAACCGCAACGTTGAAGTTTTTCCGGAGTTGAAGATCCCAACTTTTAGGGTGTGACAAAAAATTTTCTGTACTTATATGTGTACCCACAAGTTTTTCATGCCCGGCCATATCGATTTTCAAAACTTGCATATTGCTTCACCCTATTGGCAGGAACGCAGTATAATAGGTGTGGACCACGTGCTCCGAAATTGGATAAATACATTTTCCGAAATACATAAATTTTTAATCACTTTACTGTCACTAAATGTTCACTTCGAATATTTGTAGTCACTTTTTTCCCTTTTTCTGACCGAGGAGACTGCTATGAGTCATGTAATTTCGATAGTTGATTTCTTTTGAAGCTCACATCGTTTACAATAAAACCATACAAATGTCTGATCAATGAATAAATGTTTTGATTTTGATATTGTGAATTTACAATCACATTGGGCCCTTGTGACTGTCACCTTCTAACTAAACCAAAGAGCCGAATTGTGCATTTCCTATTATACGAAGTAGCCAATATCTCTCTTTCACAGGTCAATTGTTTGAAGGCGGAAAACATATCGGTATCAATAAGCAAATATAGCACTCCACCACCTCCGTTGATTGTGGCAACACTTAATGTGCGAATATCCTTCAATACAAAATCGCAGCAGAACGAAATTGCCATGATAGGAGTTCTTCTGCATAATAAATATCATATTGACCAGCCATCACCGAAGCCCCCGTTTGTACAGCATTTTTGTTGTAAGTCTCCTGCTCTCTTCTGTTAACGTTCTTTTTTTTTTTTTGATATTCGCTTAAGTTTTTTTCATTGTGAATATAGTGAAACTTAAATATTTCTCAAACATTCTTGTTCGAAAATTACTGCTCAAATATTCTAATGAGAAAATTTGTTTGTTCCAAATCGAAGTGATTACTAGACCAGAAGATGCGGGCTGGGTAATGTATTCGAAAGATTCTCTAATCAGAAGAACCCAAACGGAATTAATTCACTGCGACAAAGAGCGAAACTTGCTTGAAGAACTATTGAATAGACTGCAAAAAGCAGATCCAGACTTGTTAGTCGGATGTGACTGCGGATTTCAGTTTGATGTTCTCATGCACAGAATGTTCAACTTGAGAATACCAAACTGGAGCAGAGTTGGAAGGTTGAAGCGCACTCTACCTCCTATGTACAAGGTAAAGAAATTTACATCCGTTACGAGATCTCTACTAGAAATATTCACTTTCTGTATGTAATTGGATGTTTTCTATTCGAATTTGATATTAATAAAATCAATTGTTCTGCAGTTTGATATAATCTCAAGATGGCACACGGACTGTCGAAGTTGTGTAATATTTATTGAAATCCTGGAATTTCAAGATTCCTTTGCCCCTGTAAAATCTGTTGCAATCGCGTAAAATCTTTTGAAATTCTCAAATTGTAAGAAATCCTTCGAATCGCGTGAAATCAGTTGAAATCTCGCAAAATCTTTTCAAATATACCTTTGAAATCTTAGAATAGAGGAAATCTCTGAATCCCCCATAAAGTCTTTAAAAATCCTTTGAAATATTATAAAAACCTGTGAAATCTCTGGAAGATTATGAAATCTTGTGAAATCTTTTAAATCATGGGAAATCTCACAGACCTAAAGTCCAGCGTACACACAAACTGATGAGTGACGAACCCCTTGTCTTGCACCTTTTTTCTGTCTCAATAGGAAGTTAGAACAGTGATCCCGGACTTTTGGACAGTACTACAATTGTTCGTTATACAGAGAGTCGAAGAGTCGCATAAAAGTGGCAAGTCACTATGCCACACATCTTAGAGTTATTCGGAAATTCACACAATGCTAAAACAGAATCAAAAACGTTAATCTAATATAAAAATACCTCTGCTGATTTCAATGTCTTGAAAATTGATGATTTCTGCCTTCACCGATCACTTTGCATTAGAATTTGATGTAATACAGAGATGGTAATGTAGACAAACTAAAATCACCGCGTAGTCGCCAATTTTTAGGGAATCCAAATTGTGAGACACGATTTTATATATTTTATAGAAAAAACTTAGTAACGATAAAAACAAATTATAAACTTGAAAGCAACACAACGCGAATTTCTTTTTTACAGGGCAAAGTTTTGATAGGGCAAGTACTGAGTGGTCGGTTGCTTTGCGACATCCAGACGTCAGCGAAAGAGTTAAACCTTAAAGTCAGGAGTTATGATTTGCAGTCACTTTGTACAAATGTAAGTAATTTTATCTTGTTTCATATCGTGGCTAAAATGGGATTAAGAAACAATTACATACAACTAAAAAAATTTGGGGTCAAAACAACAATCAAAAAAGGATACAGTAACAGCTTAGTTACAGAATAACTTGTAACAACAAAGCTGGACTCTTGTCTTTTATGTTAAACCTGCACCACAATACATTCACTGGTCACTCTAGCTGAAATTGTTTAACACTTACTCATATTTCAGCACAGTAAGGACTTTTGTCCGGTGATCACTACCTGTATCTTGAAGTAATTATCTAAGCGTATGCAGACAAAATAAATGAATCCTGCAATGTCTAATGAATTGATCAAACTAGTTCGTAATTTTTGCGCTAACTTTTTTACAAAAATGCTTTTTTTCCTTAGTCATTCATTATACGTTATGTTGAGCAAGGTTCCATACATTTGTGATGCTAAGAATGTAGCAGACTTTAGAATTATAACTGTCAGTTGAAATACTTTTGCCTTTTTCGTGAATATTAGCCACTCTTTGATGTTCAAATCACATTTTCGCTAAAATTAGGTATCGTTATAGTGTAATATTTCTGGGTTAGCAGATGTGTTACTTCTGATGATGGTGCGAGAATATCGTTAATTTTTGGGTAATAAAAACGAATTGTAATTGTGCCATATTTTATCTAAGAACATTCATTGAAGAAAACCTTTATATTACATGCAGGTCTTGAAGGGGAAAGAAAAAGATTGCAGAGAAATTAAGCCAGAGGATACCGCAAAGTATTATGCTAATATTGATAAACTAGTGGAACTGGTGAGACTTACAATGCTTGACGCATCACGCATTATCATGATAATGTTCGAACTCAACGTCATGCCTCTAGCACTACAGATCACTTGCATTGCTGGTATGGAAATCGAGAAATACTTCTTACCTTTAATGAACTTACATAGATTTAATACTTGTGAACATCTCGACATTCAATGATGTGCCGCCAAAAATTTGATGATTCTGTTTTTTGTAAAATTGTGCACAACATTTCGATGTCACAAAAACTGGACGGAATATTCTTGTGTTGAAGTAAATTGAATCGAGAAGTGTGCTTCTTGAGACTTAATAATTAACTCGCATATATCATGACGTTTATGCAGGAAATATTCTTTCGAGAACTCTGACCGCTGGCCGAGCCGAGAGAAACGAGTATCTTTTGCTACACGCTTTTAATGATAGAGGCTATATTACACCTGATAAACGAAACACTAAGGCAGATAAGAACAACATTGAAAAGGGTAAGTAATCGTGCACTTGTAGTAAAATATTCTGTCAGACATGTATGAAATTTGTATTCTTATCTTCAGATGAAAGTAATTCTCGTAAAAAGAAAGCAGCCTATGCGGGTGGTTTGGTTTTGGAACCTAAAAAAGGGTTTTACGACACTTTGATTTTACTCATGGACTTCAATTCTTTGTATCCAAGTATCATACAAGAGTATAATATATGCTTTACCACCGTTCCTGGAGCTGCCTACAGCGACAGTACAGTAAGTATTGTTACGCAGCTTAACTTGAAAGTTGAAATACAAGGAAGAGATCAAATCTCAGGAAGATAGATTGAACAGTTATATGAAAAGGCCAATAGGTAATGTTATCAAAAGCCATTAAAAGGGTTGTTTTACCATCTAAAAATAAAATTAGCCAAGTATAAAACAATAAGCATCGAGTATCTTTGTCCATCTAACATTCCTGTAGAATTTGATCAAAATGTTCTTTGTTAGTTGACGAAGTTTTTGCTAACACGGTGATGTTCTTCTTTATAATGTTTATTTATTCTGGATATAGGAACTTTGTATTCCTGAAACATGTTTGGAGCCAGGAGTCATTCCAACAGAAATCCGTAAACTAGTCGAGAGCCGTGTCCAAGTTAAGAATCTTATGAAGGCATCCAATATTTCTCCCGAATTGCGAATGCAGTACAACATTAGGCAGTTGGCCCTTAAACTGACTGCCAATTCTATGTATGGATGTTTAGGAGCGACACATTGCCGATTTTACGCCAAGGGATTGGCAGCATTGGTCACAGGTACATGCATAAAAATGCATTGTCATATAACGCATTACATTTAAAAACAAGTATCACAATACTGGTTAAAAAAAAACGAACTAAATGCGCGCATATATATAGATATATATTTTCGTGATTTGTTGATTTCAGCAAAAGGGCGAGAAATCTTAATTAATACAAAAGATTTAGTGGAGAGATTGAACTATCAAGTTATCTATGGTGACACTGATTCGATTATGATCAATACAAATGTTCTAGATTATGAACAAGTGTTTGCAATTGGTAAACAAGTGAGTTGACAAAAATATAAAGGTTTCTTTACCTTATTTGGTATATCTCTGAGTTTGAAGTTGCATAATAATGAACTTGCCCTAAATCGTTTTCCCAGATCAAACAAGAAGTGAACAAGCTTTACAAAAAAGTAGAATTGGACATTGATGGTGTGTTCAAGTATCTCTTGCTTTTGCAAAAGAAAAAATACGCTGCAGTTACAATGACTAAACTACCCAATGGTCAGATAGAAACGACGCAGGAACACAAGGGTTTAGATATAGTCAGGAGAGATTGGTGCCAATTAGCCTGTGAAGTAGGAAGGTTTGTTTTCTTTTAGAATATGTAGTCATGTCTCACAATCAGTGCTACTTTTCCGTGAGGGAATAGTTGTCTTGTTACAGCTAAAAATCTATGAGATGTTATTTAGGAATGTACTGGACCAATTGCTGTGTGAACAGCCATTTGATGCAAGGTTAGAAAATATATTTGAAATCTTGCGGGTTGTTTCAAAATCGCTGAAGGAAGGTAATGTTCCACTTTCGTCGCTTGTTATAACAAAACAGTTATCAAAGAATCCAAGTGATTATCCAGACAAAAAACAAGCTCATGTCAGTGTTGCTTTACGCTTAAATGAGAAAGGCGGACGTATGTGGAAGGCTGGCGATACAGTACCGTACATTATTTGCGAGGTGATTAATTATCAGCTGCATAATATCTGTGTTAAGGGGATCAGAAAGGTTTGAACGGGTGTCGGGTAAAAATGGAATAAAATTTGAATTGTATTTTTAAATAAATGAATAGATTTGCATCAATTTGTTCGTTCAGATGTTTTTAAATAAATTTCTGTTTATGCAAATCACTGATTATCTTTGAAAAAATGTAAAAATTAAGGATGATATTGATGGTACAAGATGATCGTGCATTTCCCGTACCGTTTCATTCTTGTCATGATTCCAGATGAATGAATTGAAGTATTTTAATTGGCCTTGCACTAAAATGTTTGTGAACGATTGTACAAATAGAATATGTGAGTAACAAAAAATTTAACTTCTTTGGAAGCTTCAAACCTTTTTGCTCACCTTGATACTTCGCATAAATGAGAGATATTTTTTTCACATTTATCTATTTCCCAAAAGGACGGTACAGATAAATCTGCAACTGAAAGAGCGTACCATGTTGACGAGTTGAAGAACAGCGAGACTTTGAAAATAGATGTCAACTACTATTTACTTAGCCAGTTATTCCCAGTCATAATGCGGATTTGCGACCCCATTGATGGCATTGACGACGTTTTGCTGTCAGAGCATTTAGGTTTGTTTTATGTGTAATGATGGAGCACTTTTTTACATAACATTACATGAATAAAGATCATTTTCACAGGTTTGGAGGGGATCTATAAACCAAAGCAGCACTTTGAGCATGAGGAGGCATTACCATTGCTGGATGATGACAAATTCAAATATTGTGACCACTTGAAATTCGCATGCCAAAATGAAATGTGTCGAACAGAAATAACTATGGATGGGGCTTTTACAAATACTGTAATGTCTGCTTATTCGTAGATGAATTCTTAAAGATATGTGGAGTGTAGAGTTAGCCTAAAAATATGTTGAAACAAAAATTTATGACTAAAAAAAAAAGATTACACAAAGCGTATATTCTCATCCATTACTTAAATATGATAAAGAGTTCCTGTCATTTCGAAAAAATGTTCAAACACTGAATTTCAACCATAATTACACATTGTTATTAATAACCTCAGGAAAATCACATTATTTTACTAATTCGTTTTACGAAAAAGCCCACATCGTTCTTCCGATTTTAATAATCGATACTTACTTTATCCATAAATGAATACGTTACTAATCGTCTAAAACAGATTTTTTCTCAAACTCGCAGGTAGATGAAAAAAAAAAAAGATGAAGTATACAATCTTTATGACTTGTAGATAATAAACTAGTGATTTAGTAATAAACACATTATTGTTACTAAAAATCTAACCCACACGACCCATGAAGAATTCATTCACGAATGAAATGTGCTATTCCTAATCAAAATCGAATGAACAACTTGGATTTTTTGGTGAATAATTAAAGAATAACGTTCCTCCGAAACTGTGAACATAATTGAGTATTTCTACTTAAAATTCAGTATTTGAAGAACGTTTTTTGTGTCACGGACTTTTTCAGTTATACCTGTGTAATTATAGTTAACTTCAGTGCTACTTTGTAAATCTTCGTTTTATCACACTTTTGTTCAATAATTTGTCGACCCGACTGTACATTTCATATATCTTTAACTGAACTCTCGAAGCTGTTATTACAATAAGAATATTTACCTTGTTTCAGCCCACTGGTTTGACGCCAGTGCTATCAAAATGCTCGAACACAGATTGCTCCATGGCTCCGTGGCAGTACTTACCAACCATTCAAAATCGGCTTCAACTAGCCATCCGGGCTGCAATCGACAAGTATTACGAAGGCTGGATGGAGTGTGAGGATCCGGCATGTTTTAACAAGACTCGAAGAGTTCCTCAACAGATCTTTGGGATACACCCAGTCTGTGACTTTTGTCAAAAGTGTGTCATGTACAGAATTGTGAGTTGACTGATGATGTGTAGCTAGAAAATCCGCGTGCATCTTAACTTAGAGAATTTTAGTGATTTTAGTCATAAAGAGCCGATTTTCCACGGCATATTTGATATAAAAAAGGTAGTGTAAGGTTCGTGGAGTGGTTTTAAAACTAGTCAAACCCTGAACTTCCAGCTACGATTTAGCTTCGGCACTTTTATTTTGCAAATATTTTTTTTTAATAACCAAGCATTCGACGTATGGTATACATATAACCGTACTGAAGATTTTATAAATCCGGAAAATATCCTTGAGTTTCACTTGTTTGTTGCTGATTTGTTCCTTTTGATTTTATTTGCTCTTGTCTATTCGTTGATTGTAAGTTAATTTCTAAAAATACAAAGATGCTCGATGTCGTCCAGCAGATTCAGCTTGTTTCGGAGTGATTAGAGTCGCTTGGGCTTAAAAATTTTCGGCTATGCCACGTGATTATTTCTTCGAACCTCAAATTAGCATCAAAATTGCGTTGCCAATTCTAATAAAATACTATTAACTAAATAAAACTGATGCTCCGAGAAACAATACCCTACACATTGATGCGTCTTTATTTAATTGAAACACTTTAGACTGAACATAACTTAATTTACCACAAAATTGGCAAAACTTTCGTTGCAGCCTTACAAAATTTTTTCAACTTTTATTCACAGGCCAAAATTATTAGAAATATATATGCTGGATTGCCCAGTATCGAGTCTTGGGAAAGTCCGTGAATTTCATGCGTGATATAGTAACAGTAGGACATCCTGGTCACTGTTAAAGACCTGTTCCTTGAAGATTCAAGTGTTTCACAAAATTTTTAACGTAAACTGAGTAGTCGAAAAGAATTTAGCGAAAATTTTGCATTTTTTTTTTGTCACCCAGCAAAAAAAAAATCGTCAAATGTGATTTTATAGGCTTTCCTGTCCAAGTAAATCGAATATTTCAATCTCAGCTTTCTCAAATACTTCGAAGTACGCAGAAAGCCGTTACTTTCGCCAAAATTTTACGCCATTGGCACCAAAATTTACTAATTTCCGTTGTTGTCGATCTTAATTCTGTATGATGTCCTAGTTTTGGATAAACAGCAACTTAGATTATCTTCCTGTAAAGTTGAAACTATCACACAGAGCTTTTCATAATTCACGCATGAAACTATATTCAGATTTATACTCTTTCTTTTTTCAGTACACTGAAACCCAATTGTACAACCAGATCAGTTATTACCACCATATACTAGACATCAACAAACCAACATACAAACGTAAGAACAAATTAAATTATTATTTATTTTTGAGGAACACATTTTTTATTCCACATTACCCTGATCAGAAGACTATATCTACATGTATAAGTACATGACGTCTAAAAAAGTGCGTGAATTTTGGGGGAATACTTTTATTCCTAACTCTAAATTCCCCTAAAATTCACGCACTTTTGTGTCTCATCGTATATGTCGGCAACCAATTATTCAATTCGATTGAGTTTTATTTTGTTCAAAAGCATATGAAGCGAGCATTATGTACATTTTAAACGTTTTTGCTTATTAGAAGTAATTGATAGGAAGTATTGTTGACAATAACATTAACCACTTTATTTCGAAGGAGACTATATTCTTAGATACTTTGTACTAATTTTTACGATCTGTTTTTTTTACCCCACAAAATGGAGTTCGTTTGAAGTAGAAATTCGTTTTTACGTATGAAATTGACGACTTTTTCATTCAATTGACAAAAAGACTTGAGATGATTGAAAAAAATGGGGTTGTTTAAAAAAAGATAGACTATCGAAGAATACTCTCTTCAAATTAGAAATAAATCCATTGAGTCGATTTTGAAATATCGAGTACATCGCAAAACATTTCATTGAGCAAAATGGTTGACATTATTGGCAATAACACTGCTTCCGATTGATGTTAATAAAAATAGTATGTGAATAAAATTTGATTTACTTTTGGATAAAGCAAGTGTATCGTATTGAATAATTATCTGCTGATGTATAAATTCCGAAAATTCACTCACTTTTTAATCGTTTAGTCGAGAGTTGAAAATTCATTAATGCTGGTCACATATTCTACTTGGCCTACAGCAGACGTTTATTTTTTGCGTAAAAAAGATAATCAAGTTTCAGCCAAATCAAAAATGTCATCTTTCAAAGTCTTGCCAAGTTACTATGTAATTTCATGTGCATGAACACATTTTCTCCTATGAAGTTATCGTAATGATGAACAAAAACACCATATGGAATCAACATACAATCATCAGACCGCATATGAAAACCATCTAATACCATTCATTATCATCCTTTTACACTACTTTCCTATATTCAAATTGTATATCCTTCTACAACCCTGAACTGAGAACGTCTTCGATTTTTTAAGCATTCTTGGCGTTACTACGAACAAACTATTGCGTGGAATTTTTTACATACGGAAGGATTCGAAAAAAATAAATTTCGAAAACGAGAAAGTTATTACTTTTTTTTTTTCAAAATCCACTCATCTGAGATTTATCCTTGTGAAAAAAGTTATATTGAAAAAAATCAGCAAGTCTTCATTGTTAGTGGTTCGTGGTATGAAATTTGTGGCAGCCGACCCCGTTGAATAGATCACTTACCTATTGCAGAATAATAACACAGCAACTGTGTGCTTACATTTACTACACAGGCTAGCTTTGCAACTACACCACATTCCACAAACTTTTCTGTCCGCACTTATTTCACTTTCTATTCTTTAAAATTCTTCTTTTAAATTAGATGTTTGCTGGCAATGTGCAATCATACGGCAATTTTTCTTCACATCTGCACGTTTGTTGCAGTTTAATATGTGACCAGCATTCAAGAGTTTTTCACCCTCCACAAAGTTTCCAAAAATCTTTTCTTGAATCTTCTGTGTAGGATTCTTGATAGTTAGTGAACTGCACAAAAAAATGATTACGAAATATTTCCTTTTTTTAGATTTAGGATCGCATCTTTCCACTGATGTAAGGAATGCGTACAACATACTTAGGGAATTCGTGGAAAAGCAATTACGAAGCAGTGCTTATTCGATTGTTAATCTGACGCAGCTGTTCTCATATCTTGATTCCAACTGGACGAAGGTAAAAGTGTTGCACGATCAAAATAGTTTATCATTTATTTGTGGTTATGACGATTATTTGGAAAAAATTGATTACACCACATTTGATTTTAGTGTAAATGTTATGTCTGCTCATGAGTATGCAAGCCTCATGTGAATCATAAATTCTTTCCAACCAATTATTGCAAAACCTCATTGTTTATCGTGTAGCTTGCATATGCTAGTTTTTTCTCTTCAATAAATACTTCTTGGATGCTTTGCCAAAAACGTTCAAATTAGTTTGTCATTTCTTTTTTTCTCCAAATTGTATTTCACTTTCAACTTTAAATTTTTTTCCCGATTTGCCATACAAATGAGTAATTATATGTATAAATACCATTTCAATACTATCAGCCTGTGATACTGAACTCTATATTTTTCTCTTCACACTTTTGATATGATATACTTTGATATGATTTTGATAGACACTTCGAAAATATTTCATTCAGCAGCACTTACTGTATGAAATCCTGGAATATTTTGACAATAATGTAAAGATGTTTTAGATGTTTGCATTAAAATGATAATATCTGGGCCATTATTACTTACGAGCAGTACAAAGCTTGTGAATGAGTTGAGCCACGCTTGAAACCGAATTACGATATTTCCCTAGTCAATCTTATAATTCAGAGCAAGGTTCGAACTACTGATTAATCATAATTTTTTTATCTTCAATATTGAATGTGTTATAAAAATTTCGTCATAATTGAACAAAAAACAGTTATGAACCCTAACATTTTTAATTATGCATTATGCAATAGTTGATTCAAAATTAACTTTGAAGTTTTGAAAGGTATGAGTTTCATTCATTCCAGCTATTACTATATCTGTGTAATTAGAGCTGGAATACGAAATTACCATGAAGATAGATAAATGTTTTTTACACTATTTAACTTTTATGAATACATGCTACAGCCAAAAAACTATTGATGAAATATTAATAATATGCATTAAATATAAGCTTTTTTGATTTTATTGATAATTTTGAAATTAACAATATGCGACAGCTTCATTTTATAAACATCAAAAAATCAGTTTACTTTTCATTGGTAACAATAAAAATACGATATAAGTTTTACAACTAGTGTAAATCGCATTGTTGCTTCCGTATTTTTCTTCACTTGTTATTGAAGAAATTTCCTGGTGTATTATGGTGGTAGTTCAGATTTTGATTTTCAAAATGAGGTAACTTTTTCTTGTATTTCCACAGAATCAAATTATATCTGTAATATGGATAAAAATTGTTTTATATTTACTTTTAGGATAGCAGAATCATCAACCAGGGGAACGATATTCATTAAAACTGTGTATTCGTACTACTTCAGTTGCCCAAGCTAGGTGTTATAATAGCTGTGAAAAATAATAAATCGGACAGTCGCAAAGGGGAAAAAAGAATGTTTCAAATGCGTTTTTCTGTTTGTACAAGAGTGATTTAGTAATTCTTTCAACTGAAATATTGAATAAAGAAACCGATGTTTATCGAAAACTGGCCGAAGAAGAATAGAGCCAAGTAACCTAATATAAAAATCTAGCTCGATCTTTTTTTCAACCTGTCTTAGTTTACCATTGAATATTGTTGGTTCTGTCCTTGTTTCACACTGAGCAGTACTGTACACCCCTTGATCCAGGTGTGTTCTTACATACAATTTTCCGTTTATTTTGAATGTAGAAATGTGGTGAAATAATGAATGATATTTTACAATATGTTATATGGCTGGCTGTGACTCATAAATTTCTATCAAATCCAGTATGTAGTTTGAAGCAAGATGATTGTGATGAGGAAAAGTTTCTGCAAAGCTTTTTGTGTCATAATTTTGCAGTCCTATTGCCGAATTTTACAGGTAACTCAACGGCCAGAGCATAATAGCAAATCTATGAATATCATAAATTTGTGATATTATAACTTGATTTGAATTCCAAATTTTGTCTTAGCTAATTGTATCTCAGAAAATTTGACAATGAGACACCTACGAGAAAAAATTGAGATGTTAACTATTCTTATAATTATAACACTGAACTGGTGAATTTGTACATGTGAAAACAAAATGAATATCTTTTAAATAATAAACGCTAACTTTTTATGAGAAATATACATTTTTAATACAACCCTTCACAGCAGAAGGGAATGGCTGGACCACGATTTTACATAGAGGTCTCTCAACTCCGACGATGAGGGTGATGCTCTTGACCAAGTCAAATTCTGTTGTTCAATTTGAGGCCGCTAGAGGTGCTGCATTCGAGGGGTAACACCAGTCAACAGGAATTTTAAGTTTGGGTTCTAGACGTCAAATTTTCATTTCTTCCACGTAACTAATAAAAGAAAAAATAGATTTATTAGATAAAGTTTGCGTTTGTAGAAACTAGAACGATATTTCGGATTTTCAGAAAAATTAGCTATTTTCTCAAACATTTATTGTAAATAACAATCAAACAAACTTCAGTTCCACATTTAAATAACTTTTATTAAAAAATAATAATTAATCACAGATTAATAAAATGAAAATATATTTTGAGATTGCATATTTAAATAAGGAAATGATTCTATAGATTAAATAATAACCAAAATATTCAGGTAGTATTTATAAAGTTTGCTTTTGTCTTTTTTACTTTGATAAATAAGTCTTGAAGTTTTTGTTTGATAGATATGACCAAAAACTTCAAAAACAAACTCGAAGAAAAAAATAATTTTTGTTGACCTGTGATTAATTATTATTTTTGAATAAAAGTGATCCTATCAAACTTATCAGACAAAGTCATACCTATAAAACCAAAACTTCAAGACTTATCTATCAACGTTAACCCATAAATGGTACATGTCTTCTTGGGAATGACGTATGTGTCATACGGTGACATTTTGACCCCAGCATAAAAAAATGAATAGTACTTTGAGTTTTCGAAATTTCTTTTTTAAAAAATTCCGGAACATATTTCTAACCTTTATAAAAGAAGCTCTAACTTTGAACATATTGGATTTTTAGGATTTTCACATGAAAAAAAATGCAGAAATAAATGAACATGTAAAAGATTTATTTTTCATTCAAATACGCGACATTTTTTTAATTTACAATATTTTTAAGAAAAAATTTACAGCCTTATTTCTGTTAGTTCACTTCACGGTAGTCTTGGTCCCGCAAGGCTGTTTTTCAAAAAATATATTGATTTTGAAGAGTGAATGGTGACTTTTTTGAGGAAAAAAATGATATTGGGTAAAATTGGAAGTTTATCAAATTTTCGATGAAATGAATAACAAAATATATTTTTTATTGATGACAAACCATTGTATTATGAAAGTATGATATGAAAATATAAATACAGATCAGAAGAATCATTTTCACTTTCATTCAGTATTCTGTGCAAATCGCACATCGGCCGCAGGTGCGAAGGGCACTTTTGATTCCCGATCAGATTATCGTTGACAAAGGCCGCATCTCACTCGAATAGGAAAATACGGCCTTTTTTGACCAACAAAAGGTTTCTGTACATTTAATAATACCGCAATAACACTTCGGATATCATGGAAAACATTGCGATTTTCTAAGCGAGCTCGCAAATGCGGAGTTACTAAATGAAGAACTAATCTACTCATGCAATTGTTACGTCCGGCGTATTGCTTCGGCGTACTTTTTCCGAAATTACAATCTAACTAGGACTCTCAACGGGTGAAGTGTTTTTCAAAATTCTCTTTCAACGCTGTAACGAAATCTACTGCCATAGATAACATTAAAATATCGTATAGCCTAAATTGGTGAGTTCCACCCCTCCTTGCAAAAGTCACGTATAGATAAACAACGATCCCTAGTATAAGGTTCCACTTTGTTTCTTATAACTGATATTAAGAACTGAGATGAGAGACTGCTGAATTAGCATCAGCAGCGCCTAGCCTGGAAATATCTCTATTTTTAAGTCAAAATTATCATCAATAATTAGGATAAACCGCTAACTTTGGAACTACCAAATTAAAATAGATTATTTGTTAAGATGTATGGATGAATGAGTGAGAATTATACTACGATACTTTTTGTCAACTTCTTAAACGTGTAAGCGACGAGATTGAGAATCATCGGAACATCGTTGAAGCACTCGAGTCGCACTCAGAGTAACGCTGACCATGTGGATTTAGGCACCGGGAGGTCGCCCTTACACCTCATTGGCTAATTACTGTTCTAACTTACTACAACTGCAGCTCTTTGGACCCTCAGGCCCAGGAAGCCTTGTCTTTTGTCTGTCAAGTCGCGAAGTGCATGGACGTCAACCCGTTCATACGCATTAGCCCTATAGAGCAAGAGTAGTGAAAATCTTCATTGTGACTGGCCAAAGTCTCGCGATTCATTAACACCGAGCAGTCAGTTTATTCTCTTAATTGCTAGTGACTCTCTATCTTCTACGTTTTAATCTTTACTGTTCTTTACTAAATCTCATTATTTCGCGAGTAGACATTTTTATGATATTCCATTTTCCTTAATTAAATCAAGTTCTATAATAATGACTACTATATCAATTCAACTAAACTGTTTTCTAACTATATAATTATCTATTCAGTAAAACGATCGAGTGATCATTCGAACTCTTTGGAGATTAAACTAACTAAATTCTAAATTCACAAAGACTGAGTGCCTGATGTTTATCATCGTTCGTATTCATCAACCCTTCTGATCTCGCGGTGAGGCTCTGCCACAGAATTCCACGGACACCGAGCTACACGACCCGACGCGACGGCTCTTAATCTCGCCAATCTACGCATCTAAAGATAATTTAATTCGATTAGTCTTCAACATCATTCCAAATTTTGCAGAACGTCTTATGTAACAAAAACGAGTGACAAGCTTCACTAGCCACTGTCCAACCTTCAATATTGATTTCTAAGAATATCAACATCAATCTTCTCATAGATTTCCACAGCAAAATTAAGCAAGATAGAATTGGCGCCTAGCTGTAGACAACAACTTTGGGTATTCAGAGAGACACTCTCCTGTCCTCAGCTCGACGCCCAAACTATATTTTTCCAAGTTTAAGATCAGAGCTAAATAGCGCATGTGATCAGCTGATCCGTAGCGTAGAATCGTATTGTTAATATAAGTTACATTTAATCTAAAAAGAGAGATACCATATAATAGCAACCGACCACTGGTAGAAACAATAGTCGTTCAGCATAGATGTTTCTAATAGCATAATGTTTAGTTATATGTTATCCAAATATTATTAAAATAACACAACATTTTTAAAGAAGCGTAAACGATCAAATTCAACTAGTTCTACACTACTAGCTTCTTGGTATTTGAACATGAATTCGTCCGTCGACGTTATCTATGTTTAAATTCAGACACTTTATGATTATACCTTCTTTGGTTTTTCTTTTATATCATTCATTCATTTCATAATTAATCGTTTGAAGAATATACGTTATCTTTTACCAATCAAAATCATATTCAACCACTTGTTTTGAACGATAACCTATCTCACTTCATTATAAATTAGCCTCAACCATTTAAACAAGTCTCACAGACCTGTAGAGGACTAGGCAACAACGTATCCACATTGCTGGCTTATCGAGAGGTAAGTCTTTCTCAGTTTTAATTTTTATTCATTGTCGTTACGTGGAAGCGTCTTTGATTATTTATAATCATCAACTACCACCCGCTCAGCACACGACCACCCCCACGTAACACAATCTACCGTTCTTACATGCATTTACAGTGATTATTACCGAGAAAAAAAATATTTGTATGCACAAAATATTACGTACAATTCAGAAAAACAAAATTCACGTTAATATTTCGGAAAAAAATTTTCTCCAATTTCATTCAAATCACTGTAAATGACAGGCAGACGACAAAGTGACCCCACGCTCACCTTGAACCGCTCTAATTCGCATCTGAAGCACGACTGGCGTACAAAAGCAACTCACAAGGAAACGTTTTCAGGTGTCCCCCTCCGATTTCGATGAAACTCTGGTATGTTATAAAGGGTCAAAATCGATGACATACGTATTTTTTTTTATCGGCCCAAACTCATTTTAAAAGGGTGAAACACCCCTCCAAAGTTGACCACCTCCCAAGATGATTTTTCTGTTTTGCATACAAGGAGGAGATTTTGATAACTAATAATGATAGTAATAAATACCTTGTCAAAAGTGATTAAAAACACACTTTTAATATTCTCAAGAACTCTTTATTTTAGGGGTTAACTTGTATATACAAAGTTCATTTTTTACATTAGAAACAAGATGTTCATCAGAGCTCAATGAATCCAACAGCACTGTGAAGAGCATGCAAGAATACAAAATACGTGCTTTCGATTTTTTCCCAAAAACTGAATTCTTATCGACTTTTTTCCTAATATTGCGGATTATGGTGCCGCTGACCTGGCATGTCCTATACATATTTCGTGACGTCAGAAGCGGGAAAATCGCCCGCACAAATCCTGATAAAACAGGGGTATGAATCTGACTGGGAAAATTTTTAAAAGATAGCTTGAATAAAATTATACGTCTGTATCTCAGTCACTACTATCGCAGATCATTGATAACGTCTAATAAAAATAATGATGAACTCAATAAAATCACGTCACGTCAAACATGGCCGATCGGGCTAGCGACTTGTTGAATATTCACCGTTTGTACGATATCAGAATTTCTTTCACTTTTGCCAGGGAGATACCGACGTACAAAAACACACACGTAATCCGGGAAAACCTATAGCACCAGTCAGTTTTCTGTAAATATGTCACGATTTGTGCGGGCGATTTTCAGGTGACAGGAGCCCGTTCTGATGCACGAGAAGTCTGTAATTTAGTTCAACGTTGAACCTCCAGAAGCGCTGTAGTCGACCGAAGCGGTACCAGATGGTAAAACGACATGGTAATACGCACACGCCCTATGTTTCTGCTAAAGCAACAATCTGCAGTGTCAACGAGAGCATAGGCTTTTAGGTGGATACGAAAAAATGTACAACTCACTCAGAATAACCGCTAGATTTTGAAACTCGTGCATATCATAAGGCATCGTTTGGAAATTGTAACATCAGTTCACAATCGCGGTAACTATTCGTAATCGCACGTAGCCCGACTGTATGTGAACGAGGCATTCCATGCGAAACCGACCAACCCGTGACCCCGACCAATTTCGATTCTATCGAAAATTTTACACTTTCTTGTACCTGCCAAAAGCAGTCTTTCTGAAATATTTTAGATGTTTGTCTCAATCCATCCAAACACCTTAAATTTATCAAAATTTCGCACAATTTGTTTTTAAATGCTCATGGCTTTTCCAAAACCCGATATTAAAATAACATACTGTTTCTTTTCTTGTTTTGAGTCGTAGTTCCGCAAAAAAAATTATTCTTTTTCATTTTATTGAAGGGTTTTGGGGCATTCTACATCGAGTACGCACCACTTAAATCTGCCTTTTTTCATCGATTTTATAGAAAATCATTAACAAAAACGAAAATACCTATCCCTTAATTCCTGTTCGTCGAAAAGGCAGATATAAATGGAGAATAATTGACATAGAATGCCCCATATACGCTCCGGATATCCTCATCTAATAGTAGCATCGATGTCCGCAAAATTGTCATACTTACAGATTATTGACCGGAAGATTAGATGCGGCAGTAAAATAAATACCGAAATTGCAGGAAACACGCAAGTATAGGCGTGAGGGTTTAGGGTTGAGATAAAAAATTGTGCTCTTGAACAGACCATTATTTATTTATTTACAGCAAATTTGGGGGGGGAGGGGGGGGGGTGGGCCGGTTGATAATCGTTCGAGCCTGTTCTAAAGATTGCCCTAATACATACGCGAAATTGTTTCTGAACCGGATGTGTTTAACAATACTACACGGAAAAAAAAATTCAGCTCGTGGAACTAAATATTAGATAGTTACTTGTAAACAGTTCGTCGAACTAAACGTTCTGTTATTGGAAGAGCACTGCATGGTTCGTATAACTGACTGTTAGTCAGCTGTCATAGCTGTACGTTGTTCAGCTCTCTCAGCTGAACAGCTTCGTTCGAAGAGCTAGACCAGAATCTTTCGGCTCCGCTCACAGCGCTTATTATTAAATAGTATAATTATATTGCTATTACTATTATTTTTCATCATTATTATCATTATTTATTCAGTGTCATTTACATATTTGAATGGACTATTTAAACAATTATCTATCAACCGTATTTAAATCATACTCATGAAATTTGAAGGTTATGAAATATGTCAACGCACCAGAGCACAGCGCAACTTACAGCTCTTAGAGCAAAACCATTCAGCTGTGAGAGCTGAACAACTTGCAGCTATCAGAGCTGACTAATATATAGTTGCTGTAACTACAAGATAGACCGTAGAGTGCGTATAGTTACTGGAGCTGTAGAATACAGCTCGCCGAACAGAATTTTTTTTTCCGTGTAGAAATACATCCCGCAAAAAATCTATGTCATTGTACATACATACAATTACTGCACAAAACGGTTCAAGATTCGTGGCAAATATTTTACAGGGCCGATCCTTGTTAAAATTCTGATGAAGATTTGCTTGCCAATTTTTTCTGTTTTTAATTCTCAACAAATAAGGATTTCATACTTTATTTGCTTCGTTTCATTTGTCAATTACGCCTGGTTCTGAATGATGCTACCAAAATTTTTTTTTACATCAGACGAACTACCTGAAAGTTACTCATTGGGTGGAAATCGTTATAAAACTACATACCGTGACTTCTCGTAGATGGTATACGCTACAGATAAGCTAGCGAGTTTTGGGTTGGTTTCTGCATCGTATACGGCCTACGAAAAGTCGGGGTATGTGTTACTGCTGTACATCAAAGTCCGGCACAATCCTATAATATTTCACAGAAATTTGGAACTCTCGAAGGAATCAACTTCTTCGGATTCCAAGTACTATTCCTCACACGCCACTGTCCCCACTATCCACGCGGCCGTCACTTCTGCGTTTCCTCGCGTACCGTCCACATCCATTTTTCGCGGTGAACGAAGCAAACGCGAGTGTTTTGGTAATTCGCCGTGTCACAAGTTCTAATCACGTGCAAATTTTCGCGCGGCCAGTGTGTATACATATATTTGTTACAAACAAAAATAATCTTGTGAGTGCAACAATGGATAAGTTACGTCCCACGGCTGAACCGAAAAAAGGTTAAATTTGACGCGCCGACGAACGAATCGTTTGTTGCGATGGTAAGTGTTTTATACTGCAAATTTCTGTTATGCAATTATAGATATCATTTACAAGAATCCTGCCAAATCTGCACTTGCTATGCAGGGTGATTCGTAATTCACAGCAAATACTTGACAGGGCGAATCCTTGTCAAAATTGGAGTCGAAAGTTCCTAAGAAATTTTTCGGAAAAACGCCTTTTTTCATTCAAAGAAAAGGAAATTTAATTTTTTCGGATTTCTGTTTCGATCAACCTTTTAATTTCTTGGGTCATCGTCAGAATTGATATCGAAATTCCCCGGTTAATTTGTAAATAATTTTGTACGAAAATTTTTTTCTCTCAGCTGTCTCGCAGGGGTCACTGGGAGTGTAAATTCAAAATGGCGACCAAATCATGCTTATGGGCTATTCCGCGTCAACCGGATCAGTCATCTCTCAGATATTTTTTTAATTTGGCATGTGGATTGTGTGTGGGGAGTTAGATTTTTGTGCCAAAGCGCGAATCTCATAATGCAAAATTCGATTTTTTATTAACAATAACAAATTGGACTCCCATTTTTTTGAAAAATTCATAACTTTGGCAAAAAATTAGATACAATATATATTTTTTTCTCAAATTACGCGGAAAGCTCCATAGAATTTAAAAAAAATACGAAATGGTAAAAAAAAGTATTTATCAATTGTTTATTTAACAATTAATTTTTCAAAGATTTTTAAAACAGTGATTGACACGATCAAAAAATTTTTTTAAAATTCTGACATGTTCCTTGAACTGTACTACAACCTGTGAATTAATTCCAGAGGGGTGTTTTTCTTCGTTTTTGAGTAAAAAATCATTAAGGGTGTCGATGCGCATGAAATTGCGGCGCGCCGAGTCTCTACGTAATGGCGGGCGGCCGGTTGCCGTCCACCGCTACCCCGCGGTGGCGTCGCAGCGTTATTTTAGAGTCATTTTCATGATGTAGGACATGATTGAAGAATCTGAAAAAAATACTGTACCTTCATAAGGCCTGCTCAAAGCGATAAGTGAAGTTTCAAGAATGTGTTTTTATTTTAAAATAAGTAGCAAGTTATGTAATTATTATCATTTATGTGCACTCTCATGGTGTGTAACCGTTATTTTGAATCTCTGTAATAAAAAAACGGTGAAAAACACATTCTTGAATCTTCACTTATCGCTTTGAGCAGGCCTTGTGAAGGTACAGTATTTTTTTCAGATTCTTCAATCATGTCCTACATCATGAAAATGACTCTAAAATAACTCTGCGACGCCACCGCGGGGTAGCGGTGGACGGCAACCGGCCGCCCGCCATTACGTAGAGACTCGGCGCGCCGCAATTTCATGCGCATCGACACCTTTAATGATTTTTTACTCAAAAACGAAGGAAAACACCCCTCTGGAATTAATTCACAGGTTGTAGTACAGTTCAAGAAACATGTCAGAATTTAAAAAAAATTTTTTGATCGAGTAAGTCACTGTTTTAAAAATCTTTGAAAAATTAATTGTTAAATAAACAATTGATAAAAACTTTTTTTTACCATTTCGTATTTTTTTTTTAATTCTATGGAGCTTTCCGCGTCATTTGAAAAAAAAATATATATTGTATCTAATTTTTTGCCAAAGTTATGAATTTTTGAAAAAAATGGGAGTCTAATTTGTTATTGTTAATGAAAAATCGAATTTTGCATTATGAGATTCGCGCTTTGGCACAAAAATCTAACTCCTCACACACAATCCACATGCGAAATTAAAAAAATATCTGAGAGATGACTGATCCGGTTGACGCGGAATAGCCCTTATGCGTATATTCGAAAAATGGTTTTTTAGGTTAAAATGGTTTTTCTTGAATAACTCGGCTGGTTTTGATTTTACAGAAAAATCGTAGGAACAAAAGTTGTATTAATTTTGATTCCCTACAAGTTTAGTTCTTACAGTTTTTCTTCTAGGATCGAGATTTTTGGAATTAAACCTGAAAAAAGCGACAAATTCGAAATATTTCCATTATCTCGTTTATTTTCAACTTAATGGCATAAATTAATAGCAACAAACTTGTTGAGAATCAAATCCTGAACAACTTCGGTGCCCACCTTTTTTTCCAAAAATCGATATTTTAGGAATTCAACCCGAAAAGGAAGGATTCTCCGTCAACTCAGCCACTTTTTTTTCAACCATCTCAGATCTACCCCATAATTGGTTACATCAAAGTACTACTAGAAGGTAATCTGCGTGAATTTTTTCAGATTTTTCAATTCATTATTTGAGAAATTGCCGTTTTTTTTTTCAAATGAATACATATACATTACCGTTCATAAGTATAAAAAAACTCGCCCCAGAGTGTTCTCACTGTACCCATGATGCTCATTGTATTTCTACGAAAATGTATACCGTTGAGGAGTGGTGAGGGACTTCCAGCATTTTCATTGTACAGAAAAAAAATGTAGAAAACAAATCGTCTTGTTTACGTTTGCTTCGAAAGAGTGGCGTTCGAAAGATCGTCGTTTTGTTGACATTTCTTTCGATCGTCGTTCTGTTATACATTTTTCAAAATATTGAGTAACCAAATTGTATACGTGTTTCAAATTTTCTTTTCTCTGTTCTCTTCATATATAATCATTTTGATTTTTCGTTAGGAGTGTGCAGAACATAAGAATTGCTGAATGTTTCGTTGCGAATACCACAATTTTATCGGAGCCTAGATTCGAATGCTCGGAGAGTTCAATTATTATAATCGTACGGTAATTTTCTTTTCCGATAATTGGAGAAATTTACACGTGTTGACATATACCCTAAGTACGATGCAAATATGCGAGAAATTTCAAATCTTAAGGAAAATAAATATTACGACTGTTATTATTTCATCATGTAAACCATAAAAAGTCAGTTGGGACGAAATTTAGGTTCTTGAGTCAGAAATATCATTCTGACAAAATGTGACCGCGTATTTTCTAAAACAATGAAAGCTTTTTCGAAGTGATATGTGAGCATAAAAAGTCAAAACCTATTTCTACATTTTTTTTTTCCGGAAGCACCGAATCATTCAATTTTGTTGCAAAACGAGCGCGCAGCAAACTTGAAGAATCAATATCTCATCTCCGGTTCTACTTGACGTAGAAAAATTATTCACAGCACATTCGCGAGCGGAGAGGATAAGCTTTCGTAGAAAACTTTGGTTTATCCGGAAACATTGAACATTGTAATTGTTATTAACAAACGAATTGTTTAATGGTACCATTTTTCGGCGAGGCTTCTACCATATTATACATTCTGTAAAAAATCTTTCCGATTACAAATAATCCGTCGGGTTTGACGAGGAATTTCCCATTCATATTCATTCCAAATGACCATACATTAGATATCTGCTATCGGTAGTAAAATATTGAACACGGTGAAATTTAGAGTGATTCGTAAAAAATGAATATTTTAATTTCAAAAGAATTATCTCAACTTTTCGGATTATTCAAGATGATCAAAATTTTTAATCGCACTATTCCATTTCGTCAGATTCGACCATTCACTTTTAACATTTTTGGGTATAGTGAGATGGCCCCGACACATGGCTGTAAGAGAACAGAATACCCATGTATTTGTATGTGTTCTTATAAGATAAGGAGGGGAGGGCACGAATTCTCTGCCAAAGTATATTTTTATCGACAAGTACTAATCATGTTATGGATTCTGCATTGAAAAAGCGAAACAACCAAATGAACACGCTTATATTTTACAGGATAATCTGTCGTAACCGTTGGACGGACGCAATGTCACATGCCGCGAGGATATCTTCATGGAGTGGTGAACTATGTTCAAATTACATTACTTCGCAATGGATGTTAGAAACTCCCATCAACCGGGAGAAGGAACTGTTTCGCACAACCCGCAGCTTCATAGTTACCTCGAATCTCAGATACTATTTCCTTGCATTTAATATTTCAGAGGGTATAAGAATAACCCTCAACATCGATGTCAACAATTGTTTCATATATCCATAGTCACATAAATAAAGTGTTCCAATATTATATATAATCATTTTTTGAAACCCTTTTCACTAGTAAAATAGCTTCGAATATAAAATTATTTCATTATTGTCAGTAGAGTTGTGTGTAACAAGCGATGTACAATTTCAGAACGATTCCGATACAGTAATACCCCGAAGTTACGCTATGGGTCGTTCCGGCATTGACGGCGTAAGTCGAAAAAAACGTAAGTCGGGGTGTACGTTTTATACAACTGTATAATGTACATATATATATATATGTATAAATACTCACCAGGGATAGTCATGTATGCACCTCATAGAAAAGCTCCGAAGAAGAATGAGAAATACTCTTCATTTCAGAAATACAAAATGTTCGAGCACAGTCGTCTGCCGACACAAAGATTTTTTTTTCTCGCGCACAGTCACTATCCATAGACTGAGCGAATAATCGAATACAATGTAATGCACGGACGGAAAATGAACATTACCATTCAAGTTTGCGACAAGGAGAAGCGGAGTTGGGCGGGGGGGGGGGGGGGGGGGGGCGACCGATCGCGTAAACTCATAAAACGAGACCTCAACGATTCGTACCCGTATTGTTTCAATCGTATTTTTCGAACATATTTCCAAATATTTACAAATGGTGAATGGTGATATTTATGAAATCATTTTGAAAATACTTCGTGCTGTGTAAAATTAATATTGCGCGATATGTTTTAATGTATATGGGACATTCTTTTACAACCAAACACCTTTGTGACCGACACATTTTTGATTCAGCTGAAATTTTTTTTGACGAGTTCTGTACCGAAAAAATAGGGAAACGTATTCGAGGATTTTTTATTTCACATATTTCGTAAAATAGAGGGGATCGAAAATTTGATAATTTGGTGTTTTTTGGCTTGGAAGACTCACTTTCAAAAATTCATAACGCCGGTTCTATTTGAGCTGGAAAGTTCGTTTTTTTCATCTCAAAGCTAATGAAATGAATTTCATTACAACAATTCTTTCATTAATGATTATGCCGAAGTTTATACTGTTATAAACAATTAATATGTTTCGATCGATTTTTAAAAATTGCCTCAACCTCGTAGCGAGTTCTTAGCACAACCATCGTATTCTACGTCAAATTTTTTATCCATAACGTATTTTGAATTGATGGAGAATACGATGGTCGTGCTGAGAACTCGCTACGAGGTGAAGGCAATTGCTAAAAATAGATTTAAACATATTAATTATTTATAACGATATAAATTTCGGTTAATCGTAAATGAAACAATTGTTGCATTAAAATTCATTTTATTAGCTTTGGGTTGAAAAAACGAACTTTTCAGCTCAAACAGAACAGGCGTTATGAATTTTTGAAAATGAGTTCTCCGTGCCAGAAAACACCAAATTATCAAATTTTCGATCCCCTCTATGTTACGAAATATGTAAAATAAAAAAATCCTCCAATACGTATCCCTATTTTTTCGATATAGAACCCGTGAAAAAATTTTAAGCTACATCAAAATTGTGTCGGTCGATTTTTATCTAATCTCTCCGATTCGTCAAAGAATGTCCCATATTCAAGAGTGTTTCACGGAACAATAAATTGAATTTGCTATATTCACCGTAAAACCATCAAAATAATCAGTTCGGTCGTGATGCAATCGCTACACACATGACGTCATCATTTGCATGCAAAATTCGGGTCAATCCTGTTGGTATGGTTACCGACTCAGATTCAGGCCTCTTACCGACCGCGTTTTATCTAATATTGTGTTGCGCGACTCCCCGGTGGAGAGTACCACCTTCGAATGGTTTGGAACCGAGGAAACTTACGCAGAGGGCGCTTCGATCGATTACAACTTTTAGATCCAGGTCAGCGGCACCTTATGTCTAGTATTTAGCCATGAATCATTGAATAACATTGTTCGAGGCTCGCATTCATTCTGGCATCGCTCTCTTATCATTTTACTGTTTTATCATTTTTTTTCAAGAAACGTAAATATTTTTCATTTCAAGCAGACTATCAACTACTCGAAAATTCGATGTGTGTCATATGTAAACAAGTCATATCTCTACTTGAATTAATTATATGGCACAGGTATTTTTTTTATCGATTACGCGTATCTTTCGGATATTTTCAATATGAAAAGACGTCAGACCGCTCAGTGCTTGTTAATACGTTAATAACAGAACTTCGAGCAGTTATTGAATTTCTTCTCACGTTTACAATGAAAGTGAATCCAATAAACGTTATCAAACTTCTGTGGGCAGCATTTGAAGTAATGAATATACCCGAGTCCCGTTAACAAATGATGAACGTGAAATAGTATCGAACTTCGAAAACATTTTATTACAAAGCGTGACAGAATATAATAGTGTGGAAATGATTGAGGGAAATTCTCTTGACTTTGAAGAGCCCTACAAAAATCTTGAAACGTTCGCAGTGGAAGATGCAGATTTTCAAGTGGCTTCCGAAGGACCTGAGGATAGCTGTTCCGAAGATGACGAACCTTCAAGTTTCGATTATAAAAGAAGAGCTGTTGAATATTGGAAAAGTGCAAAGACGAAAAAAAATCGCTCAATTGATACGGTTCGTCATAGATGTAAAAAAGTCAAATCAATACGACAATTGCGTCGTTGGGCACACCAAATCAACCAGGGAGGGACATACATGGAAAAATTGGCTCGCATATCAGAGTATACATTGCAGAATATGAAAAATGCCATTGACGCAGGTTTAAATGTTCATGATACGGATCTGCGAAGATGGGCTTTACAGGCCCAAGGACTTATCAGTCATAAGGATTTTCGATTTAACGCTTCGCCAACGTGATTACTTCACTTGAAGAAGATCCATCGCATTACTAGCAGAAAAATCAATAAATTCGTCCCGCGAAAATCAGTGGAAAATAGTGAATATTTACACAAGAGTGCTGAAGAATTTTTGAAAAGAGTTGAACCTTATATTTCCGAATATGGATATGGACAAAATATATATAATTCTGATCAGAGTGGTTTCCAAATAGAGATTCATTCTGGACGAACGTTAACGGAAGAAGGAACTAAACAAGTGTCGTGCATAGTACAATCAGTAACTTCAACAACGCACAGTTATACTATACAGCCTACAATTTCAGCGGACGGAAAATTATTATCTCCTTTATTTATTGTTTTAAAAGAACCATCCGGAACGTTCGGACCTACAGTTAAAAAACATTTATTCAGACCGCCAAATGTTTTCATCACAGCTTCCAAATCAGGAAAACTTACTTCAGGTATAATAATTCTTGTTTCGCGCTGCATATATTCAAACGGTATTAATCACAATGATTCATTACAGAGAATTTCAAGATGCGGTTAGAAGAAGTGTTTATCCCAAAAGTGGGACCGAAGAGTCTACTTCTAATTGATTCTTGGAGTGGGCATTGTTCTAGAGTTGTGCAAGAGACAACACCCCCAGACAAAAAGTTGACGACTTTATTAATACCGAAAGGAACCACTTGAAAAATTCAACCTCTCTATGTTTTCGGCTTCCGTATATGGAAAAATTATATTCGTCATTTTTCAGACACCGTAGTTCTTCTTGATTATGATTTAAATTTACATTTAAGGAATAATATAATAAAATTACAGTCTTTAGTTCACAACCAACTGTCATCTCCGCGATATCATAATTTGTTTCGTTATGCGTGGCATAAAAGCAGGTTCATTGCAAAGAAACCTGATGAATTTGATAACCCCGTCGATTTCGCATTTGGACAGTCATCTCATCCGAATTGTGAAATCGAAGGTTGCACGAATGTCGCAGTAATCAGATGTTCTTGGTGTAAAAAATCACTTTGCCTACAGCATTTTTTTGATGAATATCATTATTGTACCGACTATCATCCATAAAGCGATTTATAGATAAACTTGGAACTTGTTTTTGTTTAAAGGGTGTGGCCACGGTAGAGGAAGTAGAATCATGTGCATATTCAACAATTTTGTATTATGTAAAAACGTAATTTATTTACAAAACTATTTACAGGTGTATTTAGTGTATGAATCAAAGTAACAAAAAAAAATTTCTTTATTCATTTGTTCAATGCAAAATGGCTAATAATCACTACTTGTTTTTTGTTTATCTTTTTCCCAGCCCTTACCCCTCAAATATTTGTGCCATAGAATTAATTCAATTAGAGATATGACTTGTTTACATATAACACACATCGAATTTTCGAGTAGTTGATAGTCTACTTGAAATGAAAAATATTTACGTTTCTTGAAAAAAAATGATAAAACAGTAAAATGATAAGAGAGCGATGCCAGAATGAATGCGAGCCTCGAACAATGTTATTCAATGATTTATGGCTAAATACTAGACGTCATCCGCAATATTGGGGCAAAAGTCGATAAGAATTCAGTTTTTGGGAAAAAATCGAAAGCACGTATTTTGTATTCTTGCATGCTCTTCACAGTGCTGTTAGATTCATTGAGCTCTGATGAACATCTTGTTTCTAATGTAAAAAATGAACTTTGTATATACAAGTTAACCCCTAAAATAAAGAGTTCTTGAGAATATTAAAAGTGTGTTTTTCATCACTTTTGACAAGGTATTTATTACTATCATTATTAGTTATCAAAATCTCCTCCTTGTATGCAAAACAGAAAAATCATCTTGGGAGGTGGTCAACTTTGGAGGGGTGTTTCACCCCTTTAAAATGCGTTTGGGCCGATAAAAAAAAAACACGTATATCATCGATTTTGACCCTCTATAACGTACCAGAGTTTGATCGAAATCCGAGGGGGACACCTGAAAACGTTTCCTTGTCAGAGTCGGAGGGCTGTGGTTCATAGCGATATGGGGGCTTATTACGGTTCTCGAGCGAGTTTACTCACTTCTCACATTTTCATCTCACGTGAGTTTAGTTACTCTATTACGGATCTCTCGAGTGAAAATGTGAAGTAACTAGGCACTTCCGGTATAGGGAACTCACATTTTTACGAAAGTTGACGCCATTTTGTCAGATAACCTATAAAAGTTGTTGTGAACGTCAGAAAGAATTGTTGAAGAAAATGAACGTGACAGAAGTACAATATATAAAATATATAATAAATAATATAAATATGTATAAATTATATGGAATGGGTCTGACGCATCGCGTAGTGTTTGTCGTATTCTGAGCATTCGATTTTCCCGATTTTGCATAATCACGATCACTAAATTATTCATTGTATAAGTTCCCACGTATCAATAACTTTTACTCTTTAACCAACAAATATGGATAGTCCAGGAGCCGACCGCACCATATCTTCCCTCATCGAACATATGATTAAAACTAGTACCAATCGATAGGGGAGGTCGAGTACTTTAAGAAAAAACCGGGGTGCCAACCCCCACCCTGTCCGGGGGGCGGCAGCCACCCCTAAGTGTAGTCGTAAGTAAAGTCGTTTGACTTTTGGGGGTGGCTGCCACCCTTCCGGAAAGGGTGGGGGGTGGCACCCCAGTTTTTTCAGGTTCCGGGAGGTTCAACCTTTAATTTAAAAAAAAAAAATAGTATGTTCGATGAGGGAAGTTGAGGACCAAAAAAGCGTACACTTAGGGGTGGCAGCCGCCCTCCTAGACAGGGTTGGTGGTGGCACTCCGGTTTTTTTTCAAGTATTCGACCTCTCCTATCGATTGGTACTAGTTTTAATCATATATTCGATGAAGGAAGTAAGGCTGCCTTCGAAATTGAGGCCAAAAAGTCGAATGACTTTAGGGGGTGGCTGCCGCCCTTCCGGACATGGTGGGGGGTGGCACCCCGGGTTTTTCAGGTTCAGGGAGGTTCAACCTTCAATTTAAAAACAAAAAAATCGTATGTTCGATGAGGGAAATTAAGGACCAAAAAAGCCTACACTTAGGGTGGCTGCCGCCCCCCCCCCCCCCCCCCCCCGGGCAGTGTGGGGGTTGGCACCCCGGTTTTTTCTTCAAGTACTCGACCTCCCCTATCGATTGGTACTAGTTTCAATCATATGTTCGATGAGGGAAGATATGGATGGTGCGGTCGGCTCCCCGACCATGCGCAGAACGATTCTCGCACCGAATTTCGTGTCGAGTTTATTCACTCGGATAATCTCGTCTTTTCACCTCGTGAGATTCACCGTAATAGGGTGAGCCACTCACTTTCGTCATTTCACTCGATTCGAGAACCGTAATAAGCCCCAAGAATAGGGTACGTGAGTCAGCCGATACGACCAGCACGCAATAGAAAGAGAGAGGGCAACTAGGGAGTCTGGTTGTCTTTGTCTAGTCACGCATGCGCAGGCGAGTCTCGACCGCACTCAATACGAAACATATAAAAAAATAATGTAATCAGTAGTATGACTATGAATAGTAGTATTAGTATAATTTAAATAAACTAATATACAATATAAGTGAAATCAATTTATGGCTGTGGTTACACAAGGGATCTTGTTACAAAGAATGTTTACCATCATCTAATATCGTGTTTGGTAATAGTTGCAGAGTTTCCGAGACAACTCTATCCATAATATTTGAAGAAAATGTTAAATGTCGATTTTGACGTAAAAATTTTTTCAGCACTAATACAAATAAAGTTTACGTCATCAGATGCAAAATGCAAGCCTCCACGATGTTTTAGTTTAGTTAATTTGGAATTGCTGCTGTTATCAGTATTCCCTTCTATCATATTTAATGAAAATACTATAGAACGGCTAATATGTTTGACTACTTCATCGATATATTCTATGGAACACCAACCTCCTTTTTTGGTATAATCATGTTCAAATAGAGTACGAACAGGTTATGTTTGTGTCAACAACCTTCAGCCATCGCATGCGTGATGAAACAAAGACAACCAGACTCCCTAGTTGCTCTCTCTCTTTCTATCGCGTGCTGGTTTTCACTTATGTGCGCTCCTGTGGCTCAGGTACTCTATTCTTATGTCTCTATGCTGTGGTTTGAACCCTCAATTAAAGGCAGATGGTGAGGCAAGTCCCAATTCCAGCGGGACCAGTTTGAACGTTGACTGAAGATATTGTTACAAAGGGTGAAATCACCCATTTTACCCCCTTTTGTAATGATCTAGTAGTCATCATGTAAAAGCTCTCACATGGTATCAGTTGAATACGGTTGCTGAGCCAACCAATGTTATTGTAAAAACAAAACTTTAAACCGAAAACACGTACTCTGCCATTAAAGCTTTTCCTCGACATTTTATTTGCGCTTTTAATTGATATCTAGTAAAGCTCACGAACCTACATTTTCCCGCATCATCTTAAAACGTTACATTGGTGTCAGAAGCGCGATTTTGTTGAGCTTTTCTCGAGATTCAATTCAGTGCGCGATCTAATTATGAGCACTAATCATTCGACATGCCCTCGCCGAAGGGAAAGTTGCAGAGATGATCCCTCTTTGAAGGAAAATCCGCAAGTCCCCGAACAAATCCTACAGCTCCAGCAGCCCCTGTTTCTTTACCTTTGGCGATCCCTGTCACTCAGATTGATCTGCTGAAAATCATCAGCCAACAATATGAAGCCGCCGAGCGTCACCAACTTATCCAACTTTAGACGCAACAGCAACAACGAAATCGAGAATTAAGGTAGCAGCGTGGATAGCAGCGAATGATCCTAAAGGCATTTTCGCGCTCAGAAAATAGGATGCAAGAACTCTTACAGACCACGCTGACGTTTCTACAAACCAAAAGGAGGGATGAGTCTGAAGGAAGCCCACGAATTCCACAGCCCTCTCCTGTCCCCACTCCCAGATCCATTCGAGACTCGAATCCTGTTACTAATTCATGGTCTGTACATTTTCCTAAAGATGCAGAAAGATCTCCTGTATCCAGACCAAGGATACGAGAGGAAGTCATCTTTTGTGTGCCTCCTCCTCGCCCAGTTGCACATTGCGACCATATTGAAAATGCGATGCGGGATGCTCCACAAAATAATTTAAATGAGTCTTTCCTGAGCCTCCCCGAAGGCAACCTTGAAGTTTGTCCGAATCCTGTTAGAGCTCCTTTCTTCTCGGAAACTAGACCCCTAGCTTCGATTAAACCCCCTAAATTTGACGGACAAATTTCCTGGACGGATTTTGAAAATCAATTTGAATCAGCTGCTTTCCATAATAGTTGGAATTCACCGTTAAAAGCAAGAAATCTTGCAATGAGCCTACGAGGTCCAGCGGTTACTGTCTTATCAATCTTATCTCCGTCTAAAAGGTTAGATTACGACGAATTGAGTTCTGCTCTGAGACTTAGATATGGTAGTGATCATCTTAAGAAAAGATGTGGCGCCTCGGCCCGGCCTTACCACACCAGCGCCAGGAGGCGACACCATCCAGGCACCAACTCGACGGCGCAAGCAGCAACTGGTGCCCCGCGCAGACTTCACGGACACATCACTCCCGGGCTAGCCTCGTACCTACCAGCAACGCTTGGCTGATGCCCTTTATTAATAACAAAATCTATAATAATCTAAAACTCATCCGTGTGCATCGCCACAGCTATGGCGTGCACACACTTGTAGATATTGTAAAATACATAACTCAATTAACTACAATTCTGTGTACTAAGCCACTTCATTACCCTACTCTCGGAAAGCGTAGCGCGTGTCCGCGGCGTGTGACGACCTCGAGCATAGCGCGGTTTAGCAACATAAATTCCACAGTGGTGACCCCGTTTCAACAAAATTAAGTGCTAAAACGCTTCTCCAAGAGAAAATCAACAAAAAAAAAAAAACCATTACGAGTGTCAATGCCGTGCGCGTACCAGCCTACGTGGCATGTCAAGGCCAAACTCGCCTCTCACAACACCAGAGCACAACAGCAACGCACAGCACATCGATACACCGCACCCAGACAACGACGTCAACGAAGAAACACCCAAGGCCACGCCAACCTGGGATCATTCAGTCGACCTAAACGCGACACTTCGCAGTCTCCAGGACATCTCAGACGACGAGTTTGAATCGAACTGCGGCTCGGCATCGAAAAGCTTAAACTACTCCATCATCGACCTAGTGGCCAGGCGACAACGTGCCTTAGCATTACAAGAGGTAGCAAAAACGCTCGAGTACGAGCCTGAAAACAAATCAATCATGACAGGACCTACTCAAGTTGATGAGCCAAACGCGGCAGCTATAAGCAACATAAAACTGCCAGAACTCTGGACCGACACACCTCTCACCTCGTTCCATCACATTGAAGCAGACTTCAACATAAATCGGATAAAAAAAGACGAAACAAAGTACCTGCTCGTTG
Source organism: Neodiprion fabricii (assembly GCF_021155785.1). Classification (NCBI taxonomy): domain Eukaryota; kingdom Metazoa; phylum Arthropoda; class Insecta; order Hymenoptera; family Diprionidae; genus Neodiprion; species Neodiprion fabricii. The sequence goes on from NC_060243.1 coordinate 15,193,895, forward strand.
TGAGAGCACTTCGCCAAGCTGAACTACTCGAGGTAGCCGACATCATCAATAGTCCGCCAGAGGAAAACAAATACGAAGCCATAAAAGCACGCATCATCCAACGTTTATCGGATTCACCGGAGCGAAAACTCGAAAAGTTGCTAAACAACGTCCATCTCGACGGGAGGAAACCTTCACAACTCTACAGGCAGATACAAGATCTAGCTGGCAAGGATGCCTCTGAGAATCTCACCAAGGTCAAATGGTTTGGCTCACTACCAGTCAACGTTGCAAACATCCTGAAGATACTCAACAAAGCCACGACTGAAGAGCTCCTTGCCGCAGCCGACAAAATGCTAGAGACGCCGATCCTGCCATCCGTCCAAGCAGTGAGCAACGCACCTGTGATCAATGCTACTGAAGTGCTTGCAGTGCAACCCAGATCCTCGGATCTCTCTGAAGTAAAACAGCTCTTACTCGAATTAATTACAATTTCCAGGCAAACCTTGGAGTACGCAAAGAGCAGCACCGCCAGCCAGCCACAACATCAGCAAGGTGGAGGTCAACCGAGAGGACGATCAGCCTCAAGGAGCCGCTCTAACAACAACAACAACAACACCAATGGCCTATGCTACTACCACAACCGCTTTGGAGGAAAAGCAGAGAGATGTCTCCAGCCGTGCAACTACACAGGGCCGCTGGCCCGCCCAAAGCAGCAACAACAGCAGCAGCAGCCGCAAAATTTAAACCCGTAGAGCTGCTGCCCGGCCTAGCACCGAGCAGCAGCCCAGATGTCGCTCAAACATCACCAAGCTGCAGCACATCAACGGCGCAAACTTCACCAACAAAGCGCCTACGAGAAAACCGACTCCATGTCTACGACCGCTCAACAGGCGTACGCTTTCTGGTCGACAGCGGATCGGTAGTCTCCATCCTGCCACACACCATCAACGCAGGCAGCAAAAGCCAGGACCAGCCATCACTTGCAGCAGCAAACGGATCACCCATCCGCACATTTGGCCGCAGAGTTGCACAAATAGACCTGGGACTCCCACGTCAATACACCTGGTCTTTTGTTTTAGCAGATGTCAAAATACCTATCATAGGAGCCGACTTTCTCTCATATTTTGGTTTACTTCCAGACCTCAAACGCCAACGCCTCATCGACGAGACAACGTTGTGCTCTACGCCTGGGCAGGTCAGGCAAACTCACGTGCACTCGATATCCGCACTCTCTCCCATCCAGGTCATCTCAGAGGGCCAACAGCAGGAGATTGAAGCCCTGGTTTCAAGCTACTTCAACCGATTCCTCGCCATCGAAGGGCAAATCACTGGGCCAACAGCAAACATCGAGCACCACATCGTCACCGAAGGGCCGCCTGTGTTCTGTAGACCTCGCCAACTCCTAGGCGCCAAGCTCAAGGCCGCCAAAGCTGACTTCGCCATTCTTCAACAAGTGGGCGCTATCAAAGACTCAGACAGCGAATGGGCAAGTCCGCTTCACATGATAGCATCGAAATCCGGCAAACTGCGCACATCAGGCGACTTTCGCAGTCTCAACGCACAAACAAAACCAGATAGGTTCCCTGTTCCTCGCATACAAGACCTGCTTCTTCAACTCTATGGCAAAAGAGTATACTCAACTATTGATTTGAAGAGAGCATACTTTCAAATTCCGATAGCAAAGCAGGACATCCCCAAGACGGCCGTAACCACGCCGTTTGGGCTCTTCGAATTCTTGGGCATGCCACTAGGACTCAAGAACGCTTCTCAAACTTTTCAACGATACATGAAAAGCATCCTCGGACACTTGGACTTTATCACCATCTACTTGGACGACCTTCTCATCTCATCGACAACCATGGAAGAACATCTAGAGCATCTACGCATCGTGTTCGACATCTTGGTCGAGAACAAGCTGCGCATCAACTGGGACAAATGCGCCTTCGGCAAAGAAGAAGTCAACTTCCTGGGTTTCACAGTCAACGCCCAAGGCTTCAGACCACCCCCAGAGAAGGTTGAGGCTATACTTCAGTACCCCAGACCAGCAACAGTGTGGGACCTCAAACGCTATCTGGGAGCGGTAAACTGTTTCAGGTCACACATCCCACACGCCGCTGAAGCCCAAGCCTTACTCAACGAGCAACTCAAGGGCGCAAAGAAACGTGACAAACGGCCACTCGACTGGACTCCTGAACTCATAGAGGCATTTGAGTCATCGAGAAAAGCACTGGCAGACTCAACGTCATCAAGTTTTCTGCATCCAGACGCCAAAATTATTCTCTCAGCTGACGCATCATCAACAGCACTAGGTGGTTCGCTTGAACAACTCATCGAGGGTAAGCGCCAACCACTCGCCTTTCTCTCAAGAAAATTGTCAACAGCAGAGCAAAAGTACAGCCCGTACGACCGAGAACTTCTCGCTATTTTCGCGTCGCTCAAACATTTCCAGCACATTGTGGAAGGACGAGACTTCATCATACGCACGGATCACAAGCCGCTCGTCAAAGCCTTCCAGCAAAGACCAGAAAAAGCTTCACCACGCCAACTTCATCAGCTCGACTACATTGGCCAGTTCTGCACAAACCTGGTGCACATACCAGGAGAAGAAAATGCAGTTGCGGATGCACTTTCACGCATCTGCTCAATCACAATGCCAACTCGCCTTGACGCCAAAACCATCAGCGAGGCACAAGCTGAGCCAGACGCTGAACTCCCGCTTGCAGAAGCTACATCACTCAAGCTCCAGCCGCTCCAGATCGAAGGTGTGAGCATCCTCTGCGACGTCTCTTCAGGCACAGTTTGCCCCTACTTGCCGCCTTCACTTAGAAAAACTGCATTCGAAGGCGTACATGGTCCATCGCATCCATCCGGCCGAGAAACATCAAGGCAGCTCAAAGAACGATTCATCTGGCCAGGAATAAAAAAAGACGCACTTCGCTGGGCTCGCGAGTGCATTCTCTGTCAACGTGCTAAAATCCACAAGCACACTCGCACGCAGCCAAACCACATTGAAGTCCCAGAAGCAAGGTTCAACCATGTTCACCTCGACCTCATCGTCATGCCACTGGTCAACGAGTTTAGGTATTGTCCAACAATAATCGACAGATTTTTCAGGTGGCCGCAAGCCATACCCATCAAAAACAAGCAGGCCGACACTGTTGCCGCAGCTTTCTACTCAGGCTGGATCGCACTCTTCGGGACTCCGCTCACCATCACCACAGACCAAGGTTTGGAGTTCGAGGCCGAGCTCTTCACCTCGCTCACCAAACTCATTGGAGCAGAGAAGATCCGCACCACAGCGTACCACCCGCAGTCCAATGGCATGGTCGAACGCTGGCATCGCACACTCAAGGCCACTCTCATGTGCCACAACACTGCCAAGTGGCCAAACGTCCTACCAACTGTTTTGCTTGGCTTACGAACAACATACAAGCCAGACATTAAGGCTTCACCATCAGAACTCCTACTGGGCATGACTGTGAGAGTGCCAAGAGGATTCTTTGTCACCGACGACATGCCAGTCAACCCAAGTTCATTCTTGGACAACTTGAGAAGCCACTTCAGAATCCTGCAGCCAAGACAAACGGCTCACCACATCAAGGCCAAAGTCCTCATGCATGGACATCTACGCACATGCACACATGTCTTCAAACGTGTGGCCCCGGTCAAGCCGCCGCTCACGCCACCATACACAGGCCCACACAAGGTTCTACGCAGACTTGATGACCAACGATACGTCATAGACGTCGACGGAAGACCATCAACCGTCTCAACAAGCCTGTTGGTACCAGGGTACGTCACCGACGAGCTTACACCTCAACAACCAGCGAAGGACGCCGCTCCTCAACCGAGGCCCACCGTCCAGTTCCAGCTCCCTGAGCCACCCGCTCAAGAGATTCCAGCACCAGCTCCAACTCAACAGTTGCCCTCTGACCAGGCAACTTCCAGAGGGGGAGTGGCTGTGGCGCCTCGGCCCGGCCTTACCACACCAGCGCCAGGAGGTGACACCATCCAGGCACCAACTCGACGGCGCAAGCAGCAACTGGTGCCCCGCGCAGACTTCACGGACACATCACTCCCGGGCTAGCCTCGTATCTACCAGCATCGCTTGGCTGATGCCCTTTATTAATAACAAAATCTATAATAATCTAAAACTCATCCGTGTGCATCGCCACAGCTATGGCGTGCACATACTTGTAGATATTGTAAAATACATAACTCAATTAACTACAATTCTGTGTACTAAGCCACTTCATTGCCCTACTCTCGGAAAGCGTAGCGCGTGTCCGCGGCGTGTGACGACCTCGAGCATAGCGCGGTTTAGCAACATAAATTCCACAAAGATATTTGACACAGTTGCAAAACAGCTGGCGACAGAAACGTGACGAAGACTTAGCCTCTCTCGGTCAAGACATAGACCGTTTAGCTAGAACAGCTATCCAGCTCGGGAAAGACCAGGCCAACTGGCCAAAAGAACAATAAAAACTTGAGAAAAAAGAATAATCGCGGTTCTTCAAATAATCAAAATGTTAAACGCGAAACCGCTAACGAAAATAGAAAAGATCAGCCTATTTTAAATTGTTTCTTTTGTAGAAGAAAATGGTATAGCGCAAATTATTGTTATGCATTAAAAAAAATGTATAGATAGTCCTCTCAAAGCCTGAATTCCAATACCCAAAACTGGCGTAATAGAGACACGAATACTAGGGAAGAGAATCCTTATCGTCTTCTTCAGCCAAAACTGGTACAAAAAACTAATTTCTGTTTTATTAGAGTTTACAGATTGTTTTGCCAAAAATAGTGGCGATAAGGGCCGATGTAGTTTAGGCAAACACAGGATTGACATCGGATAAAACCCCCCGATAAAACCGGCTCCCAGGAGACTCGCTCTCCACGCCCGGGAGGAGGTGAAGAAGTTTGTTGAAGACATGCTGGCGAATGACGTAATCGAACCATCGTCTAGCACCTGGGCCCCACCAATCGTCCTTGTAAACAAGAAAGACGGATCCAAACGATTTTGTATTGATTACTGAATTATATAACTGTTGAGTATGTGTGTATACATTTGTATTTTAAATGAGAGATCAAGAGATGGCGCGCTGTGTGTTATTACTAGTGAACTGGATCTATGTTTTCTTCTCCGAGTTTCTGGAGACGGCGGTTGCCTCGATGGTAGTACAATGCTAGTCGTTAGAGCATTAATATGGCAGTTGTACAAATAGTCTTAATCATATATAATAAATACTTTATATTGTTTCACACATTAAAGAACTGACTAAGTAATTTATTCCACCATAATAAACCTAACATGGTAGCAGAAGTCCGTGGTTAAGCTCAGTGAGACGAGTGTGGAATGTCTGTTCGTTACGAAGTTCGAGAAGAGAAATTGCTGCATTAGAGAAGCCTCTAGAAGGAAGCGAGAACAAACTAAAACAAGATGGCTACGGTGAAACTTGACGATATCGTCATTCCAATTTTTGATGGACTGAATACTCGAACTGGAGAAAAAGACTGTGAAAATTTTTAGAATACAAAGGCTGTAAGAAAGTTATTGATGTTGAAAAAACTGCCACTGATAAAGATGAAATATGGAATCCACTGGAGCTGAAAGCTACAAATTATATCTCTAGTGCTATTTCAAATAGACAATTAGAATATATGTATAAGTGATGAAGAATCAGCCTATAAAATTATGAAAAGGTTTGATCAGTTATATTTAAAGGAATCAACGGCTCTTCAGATGGTATGTAGAACTAATCACGAAAGTATAAAGTTGAAAAATTACGCGGGTGAGAATAGTTTCTTTGACGACTTTGAAAAGTCGGTTAATGCCTTGAAGGCCGCGGGAGCTACAGTGTCTGAAACGGAAAAACTGAACTATATGCTCAGAGCACTGCCAGCAACTTATAGCTATATAGGAGATCTAATTGATATAATACTAGCAGCTGAGCGAACAGTAGAATATTTACAAAGCAAGATCAAAATGAAAGCCCTTGGAGAAAAAAATGCTGAAAGTGAAACAAACGTAGAAAAATCGAGTGCCTTCGCTGCGGTGAATAATAATAATAAAACGATGACCGCTGACTTAAGCAAGGTTAAGTGCTACTCATGCAACGAGTATGGACATTATGCAAGGTTCTGCGACAAAACAAATTCGACGTCCGGAGAACAAGGTAGAGGACAAATGCGAGGAAGATACGGAGGATCCTCTCGAGGAAACTACCAACGAGGAGGCCCCCTCGAGGAGGTCGAGGGCACTATCATAAGGTGGTCTAGTGGAGTAAGTCTCCGGTAAAGCATCTCTAGATACCAGGTTCGATTCCTGGCTCCGTCGTTAATTTTTCAAATTCACCAGTTTGTCAAATTTACATATTTCAACAAAATTCTCTCGTAGATTAATGATTTGCACACCAGCATCTCATTTATTAGACGGCATTGCCGTCTTACGGGCTTCTCATCGGAAGCAAAGAATTCGAAAAGGGTAAACATAACATCTACACACTACAGTCTCCTTACATCGTGCATGCAGAGAAGAAATTCTTACTCACTATCAATAAGGAGGGAGAAGAGGTTATAGAGGTGGACCAGGCTTTCAGCAGAGCAGACAACAGAGGAATATAGTGGGAATTGATGGAAATCGATTATAAATAAAGTACGGTGGAACACATTTTATAAGCCAAAAGTAGATGAGATTTATTGTAAAAGCGAAAAATATACAGGAAGAAGAATTGTGTTTCGATTAGTCCAGTAGGGAGCGCAAGTGGTCGGTGTTAAAGTGTGTTGTCCTAAGGAAGAGCGGGAAAATTTGAATCATACTTTCCAGCACTGCCTTTATGATTTGAATTTTTTCATGATTCGAGTATTCTTACTCCCATGCCGCTCGTACAAGTGTCGTGTTTTATGCGAGGTAACGCCTTCGTTAGTGAATCTGTTAGCATTTCTTCCGTTCCAATGAATTTTATTGTTACGCTGCCCTTTTCGATAGTTTCTTTGATGAAGTGGTATCTTACGTCAATGTGCTTCGTTCGGGCTTTTAAGCTGATGTGTGAGCTAGATCGATAGCTCCTTTGTTATCTATGTAGATGAGCGTGGGCTTCGTAATAGAAGCGGGATCCAATCCTTGTATTAATTTTCGTAGCTATAAAGCTCTTGAACAGCTACAGCGAGTGACATACTCTGCTTCGCAGGTTAAGAGTGCGACGGTGTGTTGTTTCTTTGAGCTGCATGATATTGGACCTCCTTGAAGAATGAAAACGTAGCCTGTGATAAATTTTCTGTCTCCTTCGTCGTTGGCCCAATCTGCGTTGCAATATCCAACGATTTCGTTGTTTCCTTCTTTATTGTATCCTAAGCCAAGTTCTTTTCTTCCTTGCAGGTATCGAAATACTCTTTTGACTGCTTGCCAGTGAATTTTCATTGCAATATTGTTGTAGGCGCTCAATGCGTGTATCGCATAACTAATATCCAGTCTTGTTATTTGACTTAAGTACAGTAAAGCACCAATGGCTTCTTGATATGGGTCCATATGGAATATTTTCCGTTTCTTTGTCTTGTTCCGTCGAAGTGTTATTCAGGATTTTGTTCGTGTCTATCGGGGTACTGACCGGTTTTGATTCTTGCATTCGGAATCTATTGAGGATATTTTCTAGGTAGGTTTTTTGGTTAATTTGTACCATACCCTTTTTTTGCTCGATATTGGTTCCCAGGCAATACTTTATTCGTCCTAGGTCCTTCATTTTGAATTTCTTTTTTGATCCTTCGATTATATATTTTTTTAATGTATCTTCGTTTGAGAAAATTAGTAGATCGTCTACATAGACTGCGATGATTATCATCTTGTCTTCTTGTTTCGAATAATAGACGCATTGGTCTGCCATTGATTTGTTGAGATTTAGACTTTTTAGTACGGAGTCCAATTTTTCGTTCCACGATCTGCTTCCTTGTTTCAATCCATAAATTGCTTTTTGTAGCTTACAGACCTGTTTTTCGTTTTCTACATATGGCTCTGGTTGCCGAATATAAAGGGCATAGCCGGATAAGCAGGTCGAATCGGCCCCCGCTGAATTTTTTGTCGGTACTTCAGGGATCAATTTGGACCCAAATGAAAATAATTCAGTGAAAATTTCAGCTATTAATCTTAAACGGTTTCCGAGTAATTGAGAAAAAACCTATTTTTTAGTATTTATTTTTTTTTTAATAGTAAAATTAAAAATTTTTTTTTGTTGATTTTTTTTTAAATACTGACGAGTAAAAGCTGTGAAAAATTTTTTTTTTTATGATTTCTAGACTAATAGCCGATTTTTAAACTAAAAAACAAAATTACAATTATTTTTTTTTATGCCTATTTCAAAACATGCAATCACCAAATTTGGACAGAATACGTCTTTTATACCCCTCTGTACTCAGGAATTTTTTCAATTTTTTTGGTTTGGCGCAACCTCATGAAAAAAATTAAAAACCAATTTTTTGTTAATCATTTTATATTTCAACTGCTTAGAACACTACTTACAACTAATTATAAAATGTATTTATTCATAAAAATATTCAATAAAAACGTAAGTGGTCATCAAAATATTTGTTAATATTTTCGTCAATCTTCATCACTGTCTTCATTAATAACTACACAGCGCCCGTGAAAATGCGACTTAATTGCATATTTTACTGACAGGATCATACCAGCTTTCTCAAGCAGTGTCATACTTAGCTGAGATGATGGATGAAGATAATAATATAAGCCTTCAGTACGTAAGATCGGCTGAAAACATTCTTAGATTTCAAGTAAGATCTCGGCATATTAATGCAAAAACATATCGCTGCTTCATTGAGTATCATCGTGGCAAAAATGGAATTAACGGAATTTCTCGATATTGCTGTGATTGTGCCAACGGTCGGCGTACAGTTGGTTGTTGTTCGCATGTAGCAGCTATTATTTATTACCTATCACATGCTAGATATTTATCGAGGATTGTAAGACCAGCAGAAATTTTAAGTCGCATTTTCAATAATACCGGGCGCTGTGTAGTTATTAATGAAGACAGTGATGAAGATTGACGAAAATATTAACAAATATTTTGATGACCACTTACGTTTTTGATGAATATTTTTATGAATAAATACATTTTATAATTAGTTGTAAGTAGTGTTCTAAGCAGTTGAAATATAAAATAATTAACAAAAAATTGGTTTTTAATTTTTTTCATGACGTTGCACCGAACCAAAAAAATTGAAAAAATTCCCGAGTACAGAGGGGTATAAAAGACGTATTCTGTCCGAATTTGGTGATTGCATGTTTTGAAATAGGCATAAAAAAAAATAATTGTAATTTTGTTTTTTAGTTTAAAAATCGGCTATTAGTCTAGAAATCATAAAAAAAAAAATTTTTTACAGCTTTTACTCGTAAGTATTTAAAAAAAAATCAACAAAAAAAAATTTTTAATTTTACTATTAAAAAAAAAATAAATACTAAAAAATAGGTTTTTTCTCAATTACTCGGAAACCGTTTAAGATTAATAGCTGAAATTTTCACTGAATTATTTTCATTTGGGTCCAAATTGATCCCTGAAGTACCGACAAAAAATTCAGCGGGGGCCGATTCGACCTGCTTATCCGGCTATGTCCTTTCTTCGTCCAGATCTCCGTGAAGAAAAGCGGTTTCAACGTCTAAATGATTAACTTCGAGGTTATTTCTAGCAGTAAGTGCCAAGCGGTAGTGTATAGTGCTGTATCTGACTACAGGCGAGTATGTTTCGTTGTAGTCTATTCCTTCGATTTGTGCAAAACCTCTTGCTACCAGTCTTGCCTTGAATTTTTCAGGTAATCCTTCACTGTTTTTCTTTATTTTCAACACCCATTTTGTGTCAATTGGTCTCTTTTCTTTGGGTAGATCCACCAAATTCCATGCTTGATTTTTATTCAGTGAATTAATTTCTGAATCCATAGCTTTTTTCCAGTTTTCTTTATCGACCCCCGTCAAGGCTTCTTTCCAAGTAATTGGCTCTGATTCTTGAATGACTAGGTACGATATATAGTCATCGAATTTTCTCGGTACGGGTTTTCTCGTAGAATTTCTTGGCGTGTCTATTTCTCCCTCTCTTTTTGTATTTGGAGGTAAGTATTTTTCTGAACTTGCATCCACGAATTCGTCTGCGTCGTCGCTGAGTTCAGCGATTTCTGGATCGTCTTCATCTTGTTCGCTGTTTGTATCTGTTTCTTCATCCGCTGGTTGGTTTGTTTCTTCAACTTGTGTAACTTCATCGGTCAGTGGTAAGAAATAATTGTTTTCCCCTTTTTATTTTTTCTTTTCTTTTTTCGGCAGCGCTTGTCCTTTTTTATCCAGAAATACTACATCCCTGCTTTTTATAATTTTCCTTGTTGATTTTTCCATCAATCTATATCTCTCTGACTCTTCGCAGTGTCCCAAAAAAATACATTTTGTTGATTTTTTATCCCATTTTTTCTTCGTTGATCAGGTATGTGCACCATCGCATCACATCCAAATATCCTTAAATTCCTGAGGTCGGGTTTCTTGTCCGACCATTTTTCTTCCGGTGTGGAATTTTCCAAAGCCTTCGTGGGTGATCTGTTTATTAAATAAAACGCAGTTGCTACTGTCTCGACCCAAAAATTCTTTGTTAAATTGGCGTCCGCCAACATACAACGCGTCTTTTCCACAATCGTACGGTACATCCTTTCGGCGATTTTTGCTCCGGTGAATACGGAATCGTTGTTTGATGTTTGATGCTTTGTTCGGACAGAAATTTTTCCAAGCTTTTGTTGACGTATTCCCTGCCGTTGTCTGTCCTCAAAATCTATATTTTCCTCTTGCACTGGTTCTCTTATATACACGTTTCGCAGTGATCTTTGCTCACAGCGCTTAAACCGTAGCCAGTTACCAAGCCGGTTTTCAAGGGTAGCATAGTTCTCCGATTGAGGTGGTCCAATCTTCGGTGCCATAATTCTCCAGAGTCCATGTCGTTTGGGATTTTCGTTTTTGACAAGAGAGCGGTTCCTTCGCATGTGTCTAGTTTGTACAGTCCGTTGATTTCTTTCGCTGTGCCTGCGAGACCCTTTTCGCTGTCGATGATGTTACACCCGTCGCCACTGAAATTTACTTGGTAACCAAGTTTTGTTAATTTGGTTATTGATATTAAATTTGCCGGGAGTCCATTTACATAAAGGACATTTTTTGCTATCACAGTTTCCATATTGTTGTTAACCAACAAATTTATTTTCACAATTCCTATTCCGGTTGCCATTAAGAAACCCTTATTTGCTACATTTACTTTCTTTGGGGGTATTGTCTTGAAGTTGTCGAACCAGGACTTGTTCTGCGACATATGATCTGTCGCTCCAGAGTCTAAGTACCAGGTTCCGTTATCAGTCCTTGTGGATGAATATTTTGCTATAAACGCTTTATAATCACTTTTTTGTTCGAGCTTGAATTATTCTGCAGAGTATAATTTTTTCGTCTCGGTGCTCTACAGTACTTCGATATATGCCCTAGTTTGCTACAATTAAAGCATCGAGGCGGTTGCTCTTGACTTTGATTAGGCCTTTTTTGTTTGTTTAGAATTTATTGACAGAAAAAACTGTATCTGACTGGTTCCCTGTTTGTCCATCTATGCACACATCTTGTAATAGTTTTGTTTTTATTGCTTCGCCTGTTACCGATGTGCCGGAGCTTTCTAATCCCATTATCATTGGGCGGTATTCCTCCGGTAATCCAGCTAGTAGGAGCGCGCCGATCCACTCCGGTCCAACGACGAATCCCAATCCGTCTAGCTTTTGTGCCGTTATGAAAATCTTGTTCACATATTCCTCCGTCGAAGAGCAGTTTTATAGCTGCTTAGTTATCAGTGCTGTCAATAATCCGACTTTTCTCGTCAATCCTGAATCTTCGAACGCTGCTTTAAGATTTTCCCAAACCTCTTTCGGTTTGGTTGCACTTCGTACGTGGGGATAATTTATTGGGTCGATTGACAACACCAATTTCGTCTTTGCTCTTGCCATGTTTCGTGCGTTCGCAATTGCTGGCTCAATCCCAATCACGCAGTCCCGCAAATCCTCGTGTTCCAAATACGACTGAATGGCAAATTTCCAGTTGTTATAATCGCCGGTGCTTTTCAATTTCTCAATTGGAGGCAAATTGTTCGAGTTCGATCCCATTTTCGGGTATCGGTCAGGGTAAAATTAGCACGTCCCGGTAAACTATTTGTAGGTTAAGAGTTTTCAAACTTACTTTAGTTTAACTCTGTTGGTGAAAACCAAAAAATATGTACCGCACTAATTAGCACTTGAAAGTCTATCATTTAATAAGCGTCTCTTGTTTTTGCCGTCCTAGGCCCATAACCTGATGGAAATCGATTGTAAATAAAGTACGGTGGAACACGTTTTATATGCCAAAAGTAGATAAGATTTATTGTAAGAGAGAAAAATATACAGAAAGAAGTGTGTTTCGAGTAGCCCAGTAGAGAGCGCAAGTGGTCGGTGTTAAAGTATGGTGTCCTAAGGAAGAGCGGGAAAATTTGAATCATACTTTTCAATAGGAATAATCAAAACCAGGGAGCATTTTATGTTAGCGTAGAAGAAGCGAAAAGTGAGTTTATAAATATATGTAATAATGTTAATGATAATGAAACACAGATAGAGTGGCTACTGAATAGTGGTTGCACTAGTCACATCATCAATAATGATGCTTATTTTGATAAATATATTGTTTTGAATAAGCCAAACCCTGTAAAGGTAGTTGACGGTCGTACACTTCTTGCTACAAAAATAGGAACGATTCATGGAGAGTTTAATGTTTATGTTAAAAGGAAACAGGTAGCTAACAGGTAAGAAATTAACGACAACAGAGTCAGGGCGGTTAGGTGGTCTAGTGGAGTAAGGCTCCGGTCAAGCATCTCTAGACGTCAGGTTCGATTCCTGGCTCCGTCGTTAATTTTTCGAAATCACCAATTTTTCGAATTTACATTCTTTCGGAAACAGGTAACATTGCATAACGTTTACTATGTAAAATAAATGAAAGCAAATCTGATGAATTTTGGAAAAATTACAGAAAAGAATAGATTCGCTTCAGTAGGAAATATAGCAAAAATTTACAATAAACATACTAACGAATTGCTGGCCATATTCTTTAAAGAGAATAATCCGTATAAAATGAGTTGCTTAGGTAAAAGTAAAGGCAATAGAAATATAGTAAACGTTGTGGAGATTAATAAAACAGCAAAAATGACGTTGAAAGAAAAATGGCATAGGAAATTAGACCATATAAACTTTAAATATTTGAATATTTTATGCAAAAAGGAACTATTGGACGGCGTACCAAAAGAACTAGGAGAAGAATTTATGAAATGCGCAGTTTGCATAGAAAATAAGCTGTGTAACAAACCGTTTGATAATAATCGTACCAAAACTAGGGATATGTTAGAGATTGTCCATACGGATGTAAATGTGGCAAATACAACAGGGATAAATGGAGAAAAATATTTTGTAACATTTACCGATGATTACAGCAAGCTAACCCAAGTATTTTGTATAAAATCAAAAGAAGCGGTATATGACTGCATAGTAGAATTTATCAATCAGGTAGAAAATACGAAAGGTAAGAAAGTAAAGAAACTTAGGTGTGACAATGGCACAGAGTATATTAACTCTAGAGTTTCCAAGTTTTTAAGAGAAAACGGAATAATTGTAAATACATGTCCACCGTATGTTCACGAACTGAACGGGACATCAGAGAGACTGAATAGAACGGTAATGAATATATATATATATATATATATATATATATATATTGAATATGATGTTCTAAATAAATTGTTCTGAGGAGCGCCCCCATTCGGGCTGAAACGTTAACACAAAAAAATTGTTTTGATGTTCCCGACCTTCATATCCAAGAATAATATTATTCGGTAATGAATATAGCTAGACACTTACTGGATGAGGCAAAACTACATTTACGTCTATGGCCAAAAGTGGTGAAGACTGCGGATTATTTAAAAAATAGATCTTTGACAAACACTGAAAAATTAAAAACACCTTATGAAGTATTTTTTTGTAAGAAACCTTGTGCTAGTAATTTACATTTATATGGAAGCAAAGTATTCGTGAGGAAACCAGAGCAAAAGAGAGATTCGAAATTTGATCAAAAGGGAGTATTAGGAATTTTAGTAGCTTATACCAATGTAGGTTACAAAGTTTTGATAGGAAATAAAATAATTGTGGCTAGACACGTTAAAGTTATTGACGAAGATCAAATGTGTGTTGGTCTTGATGATAAGGTGAAGGAAATTTCTGATGAAAATTTGCATATGTACAATGAAAAGAGAGACGATATAATAAAATTAGAAGAAGAAGCAGTAATCAGTAAGAACGATCAAAGTGAGTCTGACATTGTTGAAAATGAGATAGCTTTAAGAAGGTCAAACAGAACAAGAAACCCTCTAAATAGATATAATCCGACCTTGGGTAAGAGTCGAGATGAACAGTTCTGTGATTACATATAAGCAAATTTTTGTAGTACTATAGTGCCTCATATATTTGAGGAGGCGGTAAATGGTGAAGAGAGACTAGAATGGATTAAAGCTATGAACAAAGAAATTAGTTGCTTAAGTACCTATATCTACTAGCTATAAGTACGGAAGGTTATGATAATGGTAAAAATCAAGTGTGCTTGTTGGAAAAAGCATTGTACGGGCTACGCGACAGCCCAAGATCCTGGTATGAATGCTTTCATGAATTTATGTCTGAGATGGAATTTAAAAGAAACGACTATGATTATTGTCTTTATACTAAGAATGAAAATGGCGGTACCATATATGTATTGCTTTTTGTGGATGACATATTGATAAGCTGCAATGATATGACTAAGATTAAGAAATTGAAGTTGAAACTGTCGGATAAATTGAACATGAAAGATTTGGACAAAGTAGAAAATTATATAGGAATAGCAATTAATCAGGATTATGAAAATAACGTAATGAAATTGAGGCAAGAAAAGTTGATTGAGTCTCTAATTGAAAAGTATAATATTAAAAATGCAAAACTATATGATACGCCTATAGAAATGAATCTAAAACCAGCAAACTTTGAAAAATCAGACAGTAGTTATAATTATAGAAACCTGATTGGCGCTTTGTTATTTATAAGCTAAGGCACTAGGCCAGATATTACTTTTTGTATAAATTACTTATCTAAATTTCAAAACTCTTGCGATGAGACACACTATAAGTATGCGTTGAGAGTGTTGAGGTATTTATATAAAACGAAAGATTTGAAGTTAACATAAAAAAATAACAACGATGCTGATGTCTTAGATTGCTTTGTCGATGCCGATTGGGCAGGTGACTCTATAGATAGAAAATCAACATCAGGATATGTAGCATTATCCGAAGCAACTTCTGAAGTATTATTTTTTAAAGGAATTTTGAAAAAATTTGATGTAAATTTTGAAAAACCTGTAACGATATACAAAGATAACAGTAGTGCTAAGACAATAGCTGATAACGGAAATTTTTCTAAGATATCAAAGAATATAGGAATTCATCATTATTACGTTCATGATGAAGTTCTGAATCGAGAGATTGAAGTAATAAAAGTTAATATAGAGGAAAATATAGCGGATATCTTTACAGAATCCCTAGGAAAACAAAAATGCATAAAATTCAGATAAATGTTAAGTCTTTTGAAATCTCAGGATTAATCATAAGTTTAAAAATAAGTAATTGTAATGAAAATGCAAATGTAAGGAGGCGTGTTGAGTGCGTGTGTATACATTTGTATTTTTAATGAGAGATCAAGAGATGGCGCGCTGTGTGTCATTACCAGCCCCCTGACATCACTGCTCGTATACTAAAAAATTGTACGTCCCCGTTTTTTAGTTCCTCTACGTGGCGCTAGTAGACTTCTGACACGCTCACTGCCCTCGCTGACCGCACGCAAGCTCGTCAGGTAACTACTAGCGCTACTAGTGGTGGAAATTGGCGGAAAAATCGAGGGACATTTTGCGAACCACTTTTAGCAGCGTGTGTTAGGGGGCTGGTCATTACTAGTGAACTGGATCTATGTTTTCTTCTCTGAGTTTCTCGAGACGGCGGTTGCCTCGATGGTAGTACAATGCTAGTAGTTAGAGCATTAACATGGCAGTTGTACAAATAGTCTTAATCATATATAATAAAAACTTTATATTGTTTCATACATTAAAGAACTGACTAAGTAATGTATTCCACCGTAATAAAAATAACAATAACAAAGAAAGATTCTTACCCTCTACCCAGAATAGACGAGACACTCGACCTGATAGCTGGAGAAACTTGGTTCAGCACCATAGACCTACAAAGTGGGTACTGACAGGTCGAAATGGATCCTCTAGACAGAGAGAAAACAGCTTTCGTCACGGGTTTAGGAGGGTTATGGCAGTTCAAGGTCATTCCGTTCGGCTTAAGTAATGCCCCGGCTACCTTCAAACGAATGATGGCGGCTGTTCTCCATGGGCTCACTGGCAAAACATGCCTCGTTTATTTAGACGACATAATCGTCTTTCGCAAAAACTTCGCGGAAGAAGTTCATAATCTTAAATAAATTTTCGCCAGGTTGAAGCAGGCAGGCCTAAAAATGAGCCCGAAAATATGCCATTTATTCCAGAGAGAAGTAGGCCTCCTGGGGCACCTCCTCTCAGCTCAAGGTGTGAAGACTGACCCGTCTAAAATCGAGAAGGTTTCTTCTCGGCCGACACCTCGAAATGAAGAGCAAGTACAAAGCCTTTTAGGTCTATGCACATATTACAGAAGATTTGTAAAAGGCTTCACCAGCATAGCTAAGCCCCTCCACCACTTGATGGGAATCAGAATTCCTTTCGATTGGACCCCGGAATGCGAAGAAGCTTTCAAGAAACTAAAGGATAACCTTACTTCTTGCCCGATTTTAGCCTATCCAGAGGTCGAACTTCTTTTTATTTGGGATACAGACGCCTCTCTTTCAGGAATAGGTGGGGTTCTGTCACAGATTCAGGGAGGTCAAGACAGAGTGATTACACAGATGTTCGTCTCGTTCTCGATATTACTATGTGGTCCCACTCCGATCCGCTAGATGTCACAACCTTCAGCGAAACTAAAAAATGATGGTGGGGGACTACCGGGCGCCTACCCGGGTCCGCGCCCGACCATGCGCATATCGCTTTGTTGTGCGCAAGTGTTACGATCTTTTGCGAGACGTGTTGAAATAAATCAGTGTTAAGTAAATATTCAGTAGATGGCGAAGAGGAAAGTCGAGATAGCCGAGTTACGGGCGAAAGTGCGTAAAATGCAACAAGAATTTGCGAGTCTGGTGCCATTGCTCGAAAATGAATCCGAGATTTCTGCCGAGAGTGATTCCGGCGAATCGTCGACATCTTCTTCGTCGTCAGTGAGAACGTTTCGCGCCTTATCAAAGGACGGGGAAAACAAAGGTAAATTGAATATAGAGAAGCTATGGCAAAAAGCCTGTGGCTTTCCTTGTTCCTTGGCCCCCCACCCCCTCGTTGTCTGTTTCTTGTTACGGATAAGCCGGAGCCGCCATTTTACGGTAAAGCCGGGTATACATATACATATCTGTATACCAAGAGAATATCTTGAAAGTTAACACTCGGCCACCGCCGACTCAGCACCACTCACGTTCTTCGTCTGTTTTTCGCAGGCTGGCCATCCCATATTTAATTTTAAACTGCGAAAGGCCGAAAAATAATTGCATCGACGACGACGACGATTATGTTTTCATTTAATGCATGGGGCATTTCCTGTCAAATCGTCCATGAATAATAATTTGAATTTTTATGGGTGATCACACCTAATGTGATAAGCTTTAAGGGCTTTTTTCGATTTTCGACCTTTCGCAGTTTGAAATTAAATATCGGATGGTCAGCCTGTGAAAAACAGACGAAGAACGTGAGTGGTGCCGAGTCGGCGGTGACCGAGTGTTAACTTTCAAGATATTCTCTTGGTATGTATACATTGTATGCTCTGTTATAACAATAACAGGAGTAATTCTATCGAAATACAAGGCTAACGCGAATTTATCACTCTAGAAAATGCTGATAATAATCAGTTGAGTCCGAAGAAAGTCCCCGTAGACCTGGAGATTCTCGATATTCTCGGAATCGAGGCAGACAAGGAGGGGAACGAGAAGTTAGCGGTCGACGAGGATCTTGTGAAGATTTGGCGGAAGCTGATCAACAGAGGCTTAACGAAAGAGGAAAAGGACGAGCTGTTGGAAGAATATAAAAGGTCTCAAGTATATCATTATTATCGTAATGATAAAATAGCAGGTTATAGGCCTAGCTATAAATGACAAATGTCTACAGGAATCCGGAGTTTGGAGCGAAGAGGCTCAACGCGGAAATTCTCGCTCCTCTTGCACCAAAAAGTGCAAAAAAGGACGCTTACATGGCCGATATACAAGATCTGGCGGGGGGCTCACTTATGACCGTTGGCTCGGTTCTCACTCTACTGATGAGAGCAGAAGAATGCGACAAGTTATCGCTCGTCAGGAAAATCAGTGATGTGGCAAGATTTATTATTGCCATTCATCAATCTGACGGCATGATAGAGCGTTTGAATCGGACATTGCATCAATATTTTTCTTTCTTCGTCGATAAGAATCAGAGAGACTGTGACACTTGGATTCCTTTTTTTCTCTTGTCGTATAGGACCCCGATTCACGAGACGACGAAGCAAACACCAGCCTCCATGTTTACTGGAAAGAATCTTCGGCTTCCGTCAGATTTAGAGAAAGGCACTGTTCCTGCAGAAATACAGCTTCAAACAGATTTTGCTTTTGATCTACAACAAGGTTTAGAAGATATTCATAATTTTGCAAGAAATAGAATTTCTGTGGCTTCAGATAAATTGAAAGTGCGTTATGAAATGCGAGCTAGGAATTTAAAATTCAATCCTGGAGATGCTGTTTGGTCTTTTCAACCGCGAAAACAGAAAGGGCGATGCGCGAAATTGCAAAGTAACTGGGAAGACCCAAATTTTGTTGTTAACCGGATAAACGATGTCATTTACAGAATCCAGAAAACCACTCACTCCAAGATAAAGGTAGTACATTTAGACCGCCTTGCACTCTTTAAAGAAGAACATCAACCTTGTACAGACTCACTAATGCCCGGAACTTCCAACCAGGTGAGAATTTCTGGCAGTCACTTTTGATGGATATAATGAACACTATCTAACTTTCAGTTTGTTGTCAATTGGAAAAAGAAGCTTCCTTATGGATGAAAATTAGATGAGCCACGACCGCTAATGATAACCGTTGAAGGAAATACCGGTTATGGGAAGACGACGTTCACTAAGAGATTTTTGGCTGATCCTCGGGTCTGTACGTTTTTAGAACCATTAAATGAATATCGGGATGTCGCTGATATTAACCTTTTAGATGTGATGTATCAAGATCTTGATCAATATTGCTACCAATTTCAACATTATGTTCAGCTGGTAATGCGAGATAGACAGATAGTCTTCTACTAACCTCCTTATCTGTCAAAGTGATGGAAAGATCGATTTATAGTGGCAATTGTTTGATAGAAGTTCGCCGACGGTTAGGGATTTTCACGACATCGAATCTCATTTATTGATGTTGGGATAAAATATAGTATCATACATATAATAGTACTACACTTGATGCTCATGCACATATACAGGGTGTCCCTAAATTGCCTCCCACGGACTAGCCAGCATGATACCTTGTTAAAATCCAACCGAGAATTTCTTTTCCGGAAGCTCGTCCGACGCATAGTTTTTGAATTATAAGCGATAGCGCTAGGCCAATCAGAGTGCACCATTTCATCTAGATTTGCCGCCACGAAAATTGCTGTTTTGTTCGTCTGGTCGAATTATTATTATTCGTTTACGAATTAAATATCGGCACCTCCCCTCTCTCGCTGCTGTACCCCTTCTCGGGCGCTGACCTCGGTATTGTTGCCGCGGCACACGCTGCCGGCCGCACATCCATGGGCGCACACTTGTGTGTGTAAACAGAAGCGCATCCTCAAGAATAAGGGATACAGCAGCGAGAGAGGGGAGGTGCCGATATTTAATTCGTAAGCGAATAATAATAATTCACCCAGAGGAAAAAAACAGCAATTTCCGTGGCGGCAAATCTAGATGAAATGGTGCACTCTGATTGGCCTAGCGCCATCGCTTATAATTCAAAAACTATGCGTCGGACGAGCTTCAGGAAAAGAAATTCTCGGTTGGATTTTAACGAGGTATTATGCTGGCTAGTCCGTGGGAGGCAATTTAGGGACACCCTGTATATATATACATACACTATGTAACTTAACGCGCACACCATACTATACTATACCTTATTAAACGTAGTCGTACGCTAACCTTGTGTGCTTTCACTTACCTGCTTACCTATCTACCTAAACCTATTAATTACCTTCAATTGATGAGAAATTTCTCTCTTCTCATTCGCTCGTCTGAGTTCAGAGTAAATTTAATTGTTTATCTGCGAGTTTTCCCAGAAACTTCTTGCACCCGAATCTGATCTCGTTCTCGCAAGAAAGAATCGAGGATTTCCTTAGAGTTTCTCAGGGCTATTCGTGAAGTTCATGAAGATTGGTTGATAAAACAAACCTATTCTTCTTTATCGGCTCCCGTCTTGGTTGTTGATGCTGTATCCACAGCCGACCTGGTTTACTCAGATTTCTGTGTCGCAATGTCAATCGGGCACGACTAATTTTTGTTTCCTTCTAAAAGTTTTCTTCTTTTGATTCGTGTTTTGTGTCGGATAGGCTTTGGTTTCTTTCATGATGTGAATAGAGTTATGATTATTTTTTAAGGTCGACGAACGATTGCTTGATTTTCACATTTTACTAACCCCAACTGTCAGTTTTTATGAGCTCTTGTTCAGGTTCCTTGACAAACAGCCTTTTCCTGTCATCTCTTCTTTGTTCCTGAGGATGTTTGGTTGTCGACGAGCTTGAACTTTTTCCAGACAGATTCAGATAAGATCGTTTCTTTTCTTTTACTGACACAAACGTCTAAAATCTAAACTATATTTTATTGCTCCAAATTCACCAAGCGAATTTAGAATGATCGACCATCACTCACATTCGTCTACCAATTTAGAGTGTGCTGCTCCCAGAGGAATCTCGGAACCAGCTCCCCGTTTTCTTTCTCCCTGATCTCGAAGGTTGTGTCGCGAGTCCGACGCCTTCCCTACATAAAAAATCCGACAGAGACCCGACAGAGACTGTCGGTTTTTTTATGTAGGGGTCTCCGAACCTCCTTTGGTTGGCCCTCGCTGATGCTTGGTCCTCCAATTCCGGCCCTCTTGTCACTCCCGTCTAGGCTAACCTACCTTGGTTCCTGCCCTACATAAAACTGTATCAGATTTTTTATGTAGGGTGGTCCCCTGGAAGATTCCCTCCTGAAGGTCCCATTTGATGTCGACCGCCCTCCGGATTCACACGAAGATGCTCACTTACACACTTTTACACACTCACTTGCACACTTTACACATAGCCGAATCGAAATAATAAGATGTCGATTCGGTTCAAGCTACAATTGCTTCCGATTGCTCCTCGATTTTTGATCAATAATCCAGCAGTTTCCTTATTTGTTCCCTCACAATTTCCAAGAAAACTGGGAAAAACGACACATATACGTTGTGTAACGGAGGGTCGGGCACTTCGAACGCATGTATCCGATAAAAAAAATTATAATTTGGCACGGCGGCGAACTGCTCCTCATTGCTCCATGATTACTTGATAATTGTCGACCAGTTTCGTTATTTGCTCCTTCACAGTTTCCGAGAAAACTGGGAAAACCGACGCCCATTCATTCAGCAGCGGAGGTTCGGAGGTCAGCTGATTTGAGCTCGTATCGGTGTGGGAAAATGATAATTCGGCCAAACTTGACTATGCTCGTGATCGTTTCTCGGTGGTTGATGAGCATACGTACGATTTAGCAATTTACTCCTGACTAATTATCGAGTAAACTGGAAAAGACCAAAGCATCTGATTTGTAGGTTATGTCGACGCGCGGCGAATTCGGAATTGCTTCCGCAACAATAACCCGTAATTTGGTTCAAGAGACAATTGCTTCCAATCTCTTCAGGGTTCATTCCCAATCATTTACTATTCAAATCAGTTGCTTTCTTATAGTCTTGAAGAAAAGTACGATAAAATATTGAAATTATTTTCTAGCTTTTGCTGGCCACCGGCGAATTCAAACTAGTATCTGAAATGAAAAAAATTCGATCGCTCAAAGCAACAGTCTGGAGCTATAGTTATGGAGACCATAACTTCTGGCAGCTGTCCAGATAGCATTCACCTATCCCCCAATTTTTCACTTTACGCCTTTATGATTCTTTAAAATCTCAAAAAAAACCAACGGGACTTATTCCAGAGTTCAGATCCGCAGCGTTGTATTTGAACTCGTGTCCGGTTTAAAAGGATAAGAATCCGAAACAAAGGATCAATTCCACCACTTGCTCTTTAATTACTCCTTATTGCTCCACAATTATTATTCATCGGCTCAGCTATCACTCATTGCTCGTTTTTCACTGCTTGTAATTTACTTTGCAAATGGAGAAAATAAATGGGGACTGTGTTCCGGTAAAATAATGATCAGCAACTGATAGGCAACACAGAGGATATTTATTTAGCAATAATAGACTAATTCTGGAATTCTGGAATGTTGAAGAATGCCCGAAATGGCACCGCAAACAATTCTTATTATCAGGCTTTAGTCGTCAAGTTTCGTCCCCTGTATTTATATATACAATTGCTAACATAAACACAATATTCTCTCAGTTTCACAAAAGTTGGAAATTGTGAGGTTCAGCCTTTAATTGATATCATGTAATCTAGCGCTAAGCGCATACTTTGCTGTATGAAAATTTGTATTATTTGATCTCTTGTTGAGGTTCGACTTTTGTTCCATTTCAAATACTGGCAAAAACTTAATATCAGAACAAGTCAATAGTTGACCAATTAATTAGTCCCAGAAATCATTATTTGGGGCATTTTCGTGTACCTGTTTTCTTGGAAGAGTCAGTCCCAAATTTCTGTACGATTTTCACCTACTATCCATACTGATTCCAAGCACTGCACCTCATATCCTCTACCAGGAAACTGGCCAAAAAAGCTGATGAAAAATGGAGAAAATGGAATTGCTGTGCTATAAGATAAATACTCAAATTTTGGCAACTTGAACATACTTGTGCAGCAATGTACAGGTTCCCGGAACGGCTCGATTCAATAAAGTCATTCCATTAGCAGCAACCGCCGATACTGAAACGGTGCTGTTTTTGTATACTTAGTTCTTGGAACACCCTGTAGTACATTATCTATTATAGTGCACGGTCGCAGGAATCACCGAGTATGTTGCTGCTGTAATGTCCAAAAATGATGTAAATGGTGTATGGAAGTAAGGCACGGCGTATTCCTAGTAAAAATTTGGGTGATGCGTACCTGAAAAGAAACTCTACACCCGAAACTAAAATTTTTTTTAGGGATTTTTATGTCCAGCATCATATGTAGAATTGCGCCATCTGCTACAAAAAGTAACGTTTTACGCATCTGGCAACGATTACCAGCTATAATATTTTTTTAATGCAAGTGAAAAACTCAACGGGAGGTAATTTGATGCATGTATGCGATTCTAGTTATACTTCGAAGAGATTAAACAGCAGACAGACATTGAAAGTCATACTAAATTTATCGTACTATGACATTTCAGTTTTGAAAATGAAATTTCACAACAATGAATGATTCGAAATAGAATTGTTGTATTGTCCTGAAAACGATTGGAAGTATTCTTATACAATTTACGTTTAGAGTCCCGCTTTTGCAGTTATTTGCCGTTTGCATAATTGCAACAGTTTAACTACCCACACAACACGAAATTTTACAAAATGTGATAGAGAAATTGCAATCGTTACATCAATGTTATGATTAAATGATCAAGATTTTTATAAGATTAATTCTGTAAGGTTTTATTCTTGCTGCGCTCGCTCCGAGAACACTCAGCGCTCCACGCTTCACTATAAGTAGTACGGAGAAGCAATACAATAAGAATTGTATTCAGAATGGCATAACAGATAAAAAAAAATGTTACACGGAATCTCTAAATGCAACATTGTTCGCCAAGAAATAATAATAGCACATGGTTTCTGTCGCAGGGTATAAAATCAGCAGAGAGCAATTCAATTACGAGAGATAAACGCCATCTAGCGATTGTATCACTACGATACTGCCTCGGCGACAATGCCATTCAGTTGATCCATCCAGACGACTGAAAGATGGTGTGCCTAGGAGCGCAGTCTCTTTCTTGAAAAAAGTTTTTCCTTTGCACCGGACTGGTCTTAAGGGATAACACCACTGTGACGGTTTCAAAAAAACGATTTTTTGAAAACCATTTAAAAAAATCTGAAATACTTTTAAGATTAAGATGCCGTTGGACCCAGGTCGAAAAAATTATTATTTTCGTAGATATTGAATATTTTGTGGAGCGGTGCAGCGCTCCGCGCTGCGTCGGTTTCGACGCTAAAGTTGAAACAATTTGGGCCGATGATTATCCCCAACGTCTGCAGAACTTTCATGAGGCTTCTTAGGCAATCATTGAACATTAATATGCGATATCAGTTGCAATATCAACGATTTTTTTGCCTCCGGAGTGGGACAAATTAACAAACCTAAAACTTTGAACGCGTTTTTCTCGAAACCACTTTTTTGAGTGCGGCCCGCAGCAAAACTCGAGCAATTTTTATCCGATAGACTTAAAATTTTTACTGTATCAATTAAAATAGATTATCTAATGTACTACATAAGATTTTTTCGATATCTCAATAATAATAAAAATTATAGTCTGTTTCGACGAGCAATTGTGCTCAAAAATCATTCTTTAATTTCAAAAGCGTGCCTATTTTGTAAAAATCAATTTTTTTCCAAATCCCTTCGCACTTCACTTCAAAATATCATACTATTAATGAAAATACTGAGAATTTTTTTTTAAGTCGACATTGAAGAGTTTTTCTGCGTGCCGCGAACCACTGCGGAGACAACAGCACCTGATGCGGGAGCTTTCCCAGCACCACCATGCGGCGTGAAAAATGTGTAAAAAATGTTTTTTGAAGAATTAATAAACAAGGAAAAAAACGCAAACAATTTTTTTCGAATATCTCTTATTTTTCCAACAAAAAAAAAAATTGTTGAAAATTGTAAAAAAAAGGGGGTCGCAGTGGCGTTGTCCCTTAAGTGAGATGTGTACCAACGGCGACAAAATACCCTAGATCTAGAACAAAAAGATAAGTGGATCTTTTAAACGACTCTAACACTAACTCTACACGATGGCGTTACCGAGCGGGGTACCGTTCGCTAGAAAAAGAATTCCCTAACAACATAGGGATTTATTCAGATAATTGGCACACATCTCACTTAAAGTCTTTGACCTCGAAGTAAAGGTCATGTTGTTGGAGTTCTAGGCACACCGCATATACGCATACCACGCGGTTGAGATGGTAGCAATGAATATAACTGGAATGCGCTCTGATGCCTTCGACGCGAATCAAGAAAGACGCGTCATAATATTGTGTCTCTCTCTGTGTAGTCCAGTCCAAAATTTTGTATCGCGAAAAGAGGTAAATACCATAAATATTAAAAAACGGATCAAGAGTCACTATATTTCTGGAGAGCAGATATTTTAACCGTGGTGTGAGGAGTGGTGATACCAGTTTAAGATAGAGACAAAACTACATTATGACGGTGTCTTTCTCGGCTCGCTGCTCCTCTTGGTCTCTGTACTATAGATAGCAGGCACACATCTAGTTAAATAACGCTATATTTTCACGTACAACAAACAGCTGGATGCAGCATGCTGTAATCGGTCGAAATACCAATCAGAGTATGTTGCATCCAGCTGTTTGCTGCACGAGAAAATGTATCGTTATAGTTCAGTGAATGGTAGAATATGTGAGGCAGCATTACCTGACTGTTTGGTCGGGATGGTAAGGTACGCGTGGTAACACCCGCCACTTCTTGGTGACGGTCAGAACTTCCCAGCGCATACTATACATTCCATGCCAAGAGTCAACGTTATCATAATATTTTTATAATTTTTTCAACTAATTAGACCAATGTTGCATACCATATTTTACTTACGATTAGTTATTCGGGCAGACCTAAGGAACAATTTGATTCAAGTTCCATGTAAATCGGTGCACTGGTTCTAAAGTTTGTCGGCAAGAAGCAGATAAAGAATTTTATCGACCGGACAACAAAGTGATAAATACACCTATCCTTCCAGGACGGAGGCTCAGAACGCATTCTCGTAAAAGCATTTGACGTATTGTACATAACAGTATCGTCATAGATGGGGAAAAGGGTTGAAATGTGTAAAAAAGTTCGTTATTGTAAATTATAAGAATTATAAAAATGGCCATTCGGGCATCAGACCCACATGTTTACTACATTATTGAATTTTCTATGGTCCCCAGTGTTCACTTACCAACTTTGGTCCATTCTATGGCACCGTAGGAAGTATACGACACAATTATCTTTCGTCAATTTCCGTAAATACGAGCGTAAATTACGAATCTGCATTCCGTGGTAATTCGTGGCTTCGCAACAATCAGAAGGTAAGAGAAAACGAGACGCAACTCCAGAAAACAAAGTTAGATTAGATTTCAGCGCAGAATTAGTAGTACTTTGTTCGTTCCAATAGTATGATTATTAGTACTGATTAGGTGTTGACAGCTGATACCTAACTGAATGGCCGTCTGCCAGCGTCTGCTATGTAAAAGTCGTTTTGAATGATATTATTGCAAATCCTGGACAAATTGTTACTTAAAATACAGTTGTTTGGAACGTCGATCCTTTACCTGTTGGATAAAAAAATACAGTTGTTCGGTGTAGGTCAGTGGTAAGTAATAACCAATACAAAATGGAACCAAGTAAAGTCTTAAAGTAAAAAATAAAAAAATGGCTGGAACCAGAAACTTCTTCAAGAACGCCACACCCTAAATTTGAAGGACAATTGTGAGAGATAGTATTGCGTTTCTAAATAGTAATACAATTCGTATACAAATGGGAAAATTAGAATAAGAAAGGAACGATCTTATCTTAATATTGGAGAATCCAAGTTAAGACCGGGAGGAAGACCACAGTTAGAGGTGTCATCGAGGACATGAGGAGAAGGGCCGCATATTCCACAACGAAAAAAAAAAATCTAAAAAAAGCCTATACACGAAGAGACAAATCTGAGAAAAATTACCCTGCTGTTACTATAATCGTGATGTAAAAGACACCTAATGCAGTTTTTACCGTGCTGCATTAGAAAAATGCGTCGTCACATTTTAAATTTTGTGCTGCCAAAATACATAGTTTCTAAGCAGGGTAGTAATTTTTTTTATGAAAACCCATAATTTTTGTAACATGCATCAATAAAAACTGCATTAGTGTCTTATACATCACGATTAGTAAGAGCAGGGTAATTTTTTTCAGATTTTTCTCTGCGTGTAGAAACTGACATATTGGATTAGCAGAATATGAGAGAATAGACCGATCGCTCTTGACTTCACCCGAGTGTAGAACCGAAGCCCCCTTCAAGACAAAAAATCGATGTATCCCCCTTTTCGAATTTTAAATTTATCGTTCTTATGTTGTAACGATCTTTTGTCTTATCGGCGGCCAAACGAATTTTTTATCTAGCAAATTCATGAACTTCGTCTAGTTTTTGTCGGAAAACCGAATTATAACTCACCTAAGACGAATCTTCAGAAAGGTTAACGCCGTTTCTAAATTCGAGAGAAGTTGAAAATATCGTCCTATCAACATTATAGTGGGACAATAATCAGTAGTGTCGTGGATTGCAGAGCGATACGATGTGACGTTGCACCTAGAGTGCAAGTCATAACAAACCCCAAACCCGCGGGGAAGAGCCGAACGGGTGAGTCCCGTCCCGTCGGGAAACACCCGAAACTAACCGAAGCCCACCGACGCTCGGCTGAGCCGAGCGCCAGCCAGCAGTACGACAGCGACCTACGAGGAATAGTGACGTGACACGCCAGAAGGAAAGAGGAAGAGCGAGAGAGAGAGAGAGAGAGAGAGAACGTCGAAGCCGAGGAGACCAGAGACCACAGACGCCCCCCCCCTCAACACCGCTACACAGACACCCCGGCGACACCAGGTTAGCCTGCAATCTACAGCCGATCTGCACCTCCCCCCCTTCCTCCCCCCGCAATACGGATCCTTCCTACCTCACACTCCCCGTCGCCCTACACCCCCCCCCCCCCCCCCCGCGTGTACCGGTAAGTTAGAATTAAGTGACGCTAAGGGGTGAGGCGTGATCAGCCACCGTTAATGTCTACAACCCCATTGTAACAATCTTTTGTAGTTTTAAGTCGACCCCCCCTGATTGCAACACATGTACACTCCCCCACAAATACAGACACCAAGTTTTACCTATTCAATCAGTCTCGACTTTCTCGCCCCGTCTCTAATTGTTCCTCCCTTCCACATAATTAGTGCGGACTTAAAACCCGTCACAAATTGGCGCCCAACGTAAATTACCCACATTTTACCCCAAATCCGAACAATTAAGAGACAAAACACAAGAATAAACGCTAACAAAGTACACATAGACTCACGAAACAAAGCTACACAATCACGAAAATTCGAATAAAGACAGTTGAACACACACACTACCAAACACGATACACACAATAGCAGACCAAGGACACAGAGAACCGCAAGGCCTAGCGCGCGAACACATGGACATACACACACCCGAACGCAACCAAAACAACTCGACACAGAGCGAGCCGCGCGCGACACGAGACCAACCGACGCCGACCCAACCACAGGAAATAAATAGACGACACACGATACATTCACCAAACGCAATAAATATAATTGATGCA
Organism: Neodiprion fabricii; assembly: GCF_021155785.1. NCBI lineage: Eukaryota > Metazoa > Arthropoda > Insecta > Hymenoptera > Diprionidae > Neodiprion > Neodiprion fabricii. Next base: position 15,222,785 of record NC_060243.1, read on the forward strand.
GCTATCATACAGAATACCCACAACTTACATAGTACACAAATCCAACATCAAGAAAGCCCAGAACCAACAAACCCCACACAAACATACAATACAAGCCCAACACCTACACACACGCAAACTAACACGGTAATAACCAATCAAACGAACCGACACTTCACGGGAACAGACACATTTTTAGCCACCAACACACGTAACACACGACTTATACAAAACCTAATAGACCTCGGAGCACTACCAAGCGACAGAAACGAATACGAAGATCCACACCTATACAGCACACAGTCAATACACCCCACAAACAACCAAAACACGACACACCTAAACCACACACCAAACCCGAACAGTACATACCGGAATCAGCCAGCAATGGCAATGAAAACAATACAAACATGGAACATAAAATACTCAGGAAATACAAACGAAAACATACACGAATTTTTACAAAATCTCCGCGACTACCAAACGGGATACGAAATACACGATACACAATTAATCAACAACCTCAGCCCGATACTCGAAGGTGACGCAAAAAACTGGTACAGATTAAATACAGGCAAATGGCGAACACTGGAAGAATTTGAAAGAGATATTACACACGCATTTCAAGACATACAACACAGGGACAGACTGGAACAAAAAATCAAAAACTACGTACAAGGACCAACACAAAAAATTACACAATTCCTAATACAATTTAGAACACTACTATCACAACTAAAACCGCCATACCACTCTTACGCCCCGACGTACTGCCTTGGCGTACCTTTTTAAAATTCCATTTCATTTCATTTCTTCGATTACTTCAATGCGCATATATCATTTCAGCAAATCTCATATTCGAATAACAGCGAGTTCCACCCCTCCTGGCAAAAGTCACGTAGAGACCAACGATGATCCCTAGTATAAGGTTCAACTTTATTCTATTTATCTGGTACCAAGAACTGAGATGAGAGACTGCTGACTTAGTATCAGTAGCGCTCAGCCTGGAAATATTCCTCTTTTTAAATTAAAATTATAATCAATAACTAGGATAAACCACTACCTTCAGAACCATCAAATTAAAATAGATTACTCATTGGAATGTATGAATGAATGTGTGAACATTGCATGCAAATATCTTTTGTTCATATTTTCAATGTGTCACCGACGAGATTGAGAATCGTCGGAACACCGTCGAAGAGCGAGAAGTAACGCTGACCATGTGGATTTGGGCACCAGGAGGTCGCCCTCGCACCTCATTGGCTAATTACCGTTGTAACTAATTACAACTGCAGCTCCTTGGACCCTCGGGCCCAAGAAGCCGCGTCTTTCGTCTGTCAAGTCGCGAAGTGCGTGGACGTAAACCCGGATTAGCCCTCTCGAGCAAGAGTAGCGTTTGGAAAATCTTAATTGTGACCGGCCTAAAGTCTCGCGCTAATTCGTTAAATTCGAGCTTCAGTTAATCTGTTAATTGCAAAAGACTCACTATCTTCTACATTTCCATCTTTTCTGTTCTTTACTAAATCTCGTCATTTCGCGAATAGACATTTTTATGCAGTTCCATTTTCCTTAATTAAATCAAGTTCGGCCCTGATTCAAACCGAATCAGGTAATCTTAAGTAATAATAATAATAATTACACTATCATTTTCAATAAATAAATCGTTCCAATCAATTTTAACTCATCATCAAAATCAGAAAACAGACACTTTCAATTATAACTCTCGGTAACAAGATATCATTCTAAATTTACAAAGACTAAGTGACCGGCGTTCAACATCATTCGATTCATCAACTCTTCCAAATTTGAGGTGAGGCCCCCTGGTCCAGCATTCTACCGACGCAGACCGACACGATCCGACGGCTCTCAATCTCGTCGACCGATTCACCCAAAAGCTAAGTCAATCCGAGTGTTAACCCTCAAAAAATTAGACGAATTCTTGTTCACCTTGATAATCAAAACTACTTCAGTAAATTCGCAAAAACCAAGCATAGAATTGGTGGCTAGCTTCACTACCCCCAATTAAATTCCACTTATTGTTTCCAAGAATTAACAAATAAGACTAAACGATTGAACATATATATTAAATATATATATATATATATATATATATATATATATATATATATATATATATATTATATTAAACGATTTAAGATAATCTAAAAAGAGAGATACAATACAATACAATACAATATTCACGACCAGCTAGTTATAACCATCGTTCAGAATAGATGTTCCTGGTACCAAATAATAATATCCATTAGAATAGAACAACACACGATTTTTATAAACTTGAATACTTCATAAATTGTTATTTTCGGCATATATATATATATATAATTATCACCATCGATTGTTACCAGATATTTCAATAACTAAATTGAACCAGAATATACTTCATCTTTTACCAGTTAAATCTTTTTAAACATTTATTTTGAGCGACCTTCTTCCCATTTTCTTTATTATAAAATAGCCTCAACTATTTAAACAAACCTCACAGACCTGTACAGGTCTGTAGCAACACGATCCTACAAATTACCGGCTTATCGAAAGGTATGTCTTTCTCTTAGTTTTAATTATTATTCATTGTCGTTACGTGGGAGCTAGATTATTGAATTAATCATTAACTACCACCGCTCAGTTACACCCTCACCCCCACGTAACACAAGAATTGGTGGCAGCGGTTGGATATTGTTGCTAAAAGTGAGATTTGTTTAAATAAAAAAAAAAAAAAAGGATAAAAAAATTTTTAAATTTTTGTGTTAAAATTGAAAAACTGGTCAAACGCATGAAAAAATAAAGTATCTTTCTTTCTAGATAGTAATTATATAATTAACGACCAATTGTGCATGAAACTCTGCGAATTATTACTTGTATATTTGTATGTATATATCATAATATCCTGATATCGTATATTTCCGAATTTTCCACTGGTCATTTGTGTATTAGCTGTGTTCCCAATATTTGCCTACAAATTGGCTTGAATTATTTTGTGTGCATGAACAATCTTTTTCGATATTGAAATGCCTAAGGAAACGGGAAACCAGAGCGCGGACCGAACCAGTGTATCCGCTCTAGACGCGAGTAATGCGATGATGGCGTCGATGGCGGAATGCTTCGCGCTGCAGTATAGTACATTAAATATTCCATATATTGACGGGAAAAACATTCGTTTGAAAGATTTCTTACAAGACGTGCAAAACGGTTCAGTGTATATTCCGCCGAATTCGGAAGGCGCATATGTGAAGTGCGTTCTAGGAAAATTGCAAGGAGCAGCTCGCGATAGTACATATGGCGAGACTTTCAATACGGTCAACGAATTGATAAAACATCTGAAAAGTAAATTTGCAGCTGAAAAGACTTATCCGTATTATCAACAAGAGATCGCGAATATACGGATGAAACGTGATGAAAACGTGAGCGATTTCTACGATCGATTAAAAATCTTGATCAGTGCAGCTAGCGTAGCTTTAGAAGACGAATACGGAAAAACCGAAGTCGACGCGGTAATGAAAGTACTACAAGTGAACGCGTTGGATGCTTATATTCGAGGACTACCTGAAGCTATCGAAAGATATGTTGAAGGACGTGTAAAGACATTGGAAGAAGCGTTTAAGTTAGCGCGAAAAACAGAAAATCGAATGCGCCAGGGAATAATATCTTCCGGAGAAACGCAGAGAGTACAAATTCCGCGACCGAACTCTCCAATGATTTATAACGAAAATAATACGCCGCGATTGTATTCGAATTATGGCATCTTAGACGGAGCGGAGACGCGCGCGAGAAGCCCGTCGCCGAACGCGGCCATGTACAGACACCCGACGGCAAACGTCACCGATCGACGATCACCCGAACCGAGGGGTTATTACCCATACGGCATGCCCGCTCACTCACAGCTTCAGTACCAGCAACCGCGTGATTATCAATATCCGCCTTATTTTCCACAACACCCGTATTATTATCCACCGATTATATCCGTATTTACCACCTTATGGATACCCGCCCACAATAAATCCTGCATCGATTCCACAGACATCGGGATCGCCGGGAGCAAATTTAAATACGAGCAGACCGAATTCGCCAAATTCGGACACCCGTTCATACGACCTGAATCAGCAGTCCGGTTTTAATCAAGCGAGGTTTGATAATTCGAACGTCAGAACATGGTCACCATCTCCGCGTAGAACGTCCGAAACAGCTGAATCTTTAAACTTGAGCGCGACTCGTTGTCCGGACGCAACGGCGAGGTACGCGACGCCCGAGCGTCAACCGACGGTCCGTTTCGCGGAACCGCCGGCCGGTGCATCGATACGCGCGGACCAGATCGAGAATCGTCACTGATCAGGATGACAGCTCCTGAATTAAAAGAACACTCAGCTATTTTTCTAATCGACACCGGCGCAGATATCAGTCTAATTAAAGCTAATGTTTTACATCCTGACGTTTTAATCAGTGTAGACGAAATTTCTATGATTACGGGAATAACAACCGATAAAGTAAAAACTTTGGGAATAACAAATTTAACTTTACAAAACGAACCGAGTAAATTTCACGTCGTACGATCAACCTTTTTGCTAAATTGCGACGGTATATTAGGTAAAGATTATTTGCGCGAGCGTAAGGCTGAGATCTCTTTCACGCATAACACCTTGGTAACGAAAACTGACCCGATTAGACCGATACGATTTATCGGATACGAAGAACATTCCGATACCGAAACAAAACCGCAAAAACGTTTGTTTAAAATTCGTGCGTGCACAAAGCAAGCCATTGCCATCGACGTAATCAGTTGTGGCACAAAAGAAGCATATTTGCCACGCGTAAAAACCATAGACGGCGTATACATTGGTGAGGCTGCAGTCTCGGTACAAGATGGCGTATGCCATGTTCTTGCAATTAATACCTTGGATAGAGATATTGAGATAGAGATTCCACCACAGGAAGTGATACCTTTTGAATATCACAACTTTCCGGAAGAGCATGAATATCACGATTCAAGTTCAGAAGACTTAAATTTAGAACCTGTAGTGACTGATCGGTTTACAGAAATTCAATCAAAATTGCATTTGGATCATTTAAATATAGAGGAACGCGAGCACGTATTAGATATCATTGAGGAATATCCAGAATTATTTCATTTACCTGGAGATAAATTAAAATCTACACCCGGAATTCAGCACCGTATACCAACCGAGGATGATATACCGATTAATACGCGACAATATCGGTTCCCTCCAATCCACAAAACCGAGATTGAAAACCAAATCAAAATTAAGATTGACAATGGAATAATAGTTCCTTCAAATTCACCGTATAATTCACCCGTGTGGATTGTACCCAAAAAACCCGATTCTGCGGGAAGATGGCGCATGGTAATCGATTTTCGGAAATTGAATGAAAAGACAATTGGGGACGCGTATCCATTACCTAACATTACAGACATTCTTGATCATCTCGGGGAAGCGCGATATTTTTCAACTTTCGATCTTGCAAGCGGTTTCCAACAAATTGAAATGGACCCCCAAGATAGAGCAAAAACCGCATTCACAACACCAAACGGTCATTACGAATATCTCAGAATGCCTGAAGGGCTTAAAAACGCGCCCGCTACATTTCAAAGATTAATGGATCAAACATTACGCGGACTACAAGGAGTCGAAGTTTTCGTTTATTTAGACGACATCGTAGTTTATGCAAAGAATTTAGAAGAACACGGCAAGAAAGTCCGCCGGTTATTTAACAAATTAAAAGACGCTAGATTAACGTTACAACCAGATAAATGTGAATTCCTAAAAACAGAAGTGGCTTATTTAGGCCATATTATTGGCAGATCAGGAGTTAGACCGGACCCGAAGAAAATTACCGCGGTTCGACATTTTCCACAACCTAAAAATCCTAAGAACATTAGACAATTTCTGGGACTAGCCGGTTACTACAGGCGTTTTATTAAAGATTTTGCTGGGAAGGCTAGGCCTCTTACAGACTTGTTAAAGAAGGAATCACCATTTATTTGGGGAAAAGATCAAAAGAAATGTTTCAAAATTTTAAGGAAATATCTATGCCAATATCCTATCTTGCAGTACCCAAATTTCACAAAGCAATTCACGTTAACTACCGACGCATCCGACTGTGCAATCGGAGCCGTTTTGAGCCAGGAAGTGGACGGTTATGACATGCCCGTCGCCTACCTGTCTCGTGCTCTGAGCAAAGCGGAACAAAATTATTTTACAACTGAAAAAGAGTGTTTAGCAGCCCTATATGCCGTACTACACTTTCGACCTTACCTTTATGGCCGAAAATTCACACTGGTGAGTGATCATGAGCCATTGCGCTGGATCGACTCGATTAAAGATCCCGGGCAGCGACTAATACGATGGAGGCTCAAGTTACGAGATTACGAGTATGAATTCAAACACAAGGCTGGACGACTTAACAGTAACGCAGATGCATTGTCGCGCAATCCAGTCCCTGTTACCGACGGCATTAACCAATCGTCGGAGTCATCTGATAGCGGAAACGATAGTGACAACCTAATAATTAAATCTGTAGATTCATTTCCAAAGTATTCAGACTATTTGAAAATAATTAGAACAGCTGATATTGAAAATCCAAACATTATTGAAGTACATGAAAGCGTTTTCGATAAACTTGACAATTATGCGCATACCGTTTCTGTAGATCTTGAAATGAGTTCCGGTATAGCAAGCGATTTTAGGAAAATGTACGGGGTACCGGAACACCTTCGCAGTCAAGCCGATATGCATTCAGTAGCTAAATTAGAACTGCCAGATCAGAAAATTTATTACATTATGACAAAATTAAACTTTTGGGACAAACCAGAATATGAAGACATGTACCTCAGTCTGATCAATTTTTGGAAAATTTTAGAGGATGACTCTGTTAGAACAGTTCGAATACCTAGAATGGGATGCGGTCTAGATAAACTAGCATGGAACAAAGTAAGAACCATGTTACGATTCATTTTTGGAGGAACGGGAATCAAAATTTTTGCTTGTACAAATTTAAAATTAATAGAAAATCAAAAACTCCAAACGATATTTGCTATTATGAACCCTAGGTCAAACTTGAAGGTCAGGAGTAAACCGAACCAATGGAAGATATTACCCATCGATTCGAAAATTTCAAAATTACCTGCTCCAAAAATAAAGCGACCATTAGCTAAATCAGACTCAGTCCCAAGGAAAAAATCAGCTGACGAAACATTCTGTCCAAAAACAAAGACTACCATAGAGCCTGATGAGAACGCGATCTCAACAAGAACTCGATCGAGAGCTAGGACAACAGCAGGAAGTAGGCAAGCTGTTTCTGAGGATCGTCGGATGATGTATTTTTGCAAACAGAAGCGAGTCGTAAAGCTAAATTATCTATAGATCCTAAAGAACTAAGGAAATCATTTGACCTCTTTAATAAATCTTTGCGCGAAAGAAGTAATCTGAATCCGAAGGAGTTGCAAGATTCATTTGAACTCTTTGACAAGACCTTGCACGAGAGGAGTCTTCTAGACAACTCCCGTAACTCGGATGCAGACGAAATAGAATTACCAGGCCATATATCAGAGGGTGAAGAATTAGACAAAACCATACGTGAGGTACTCGACGAAAAAGACGAGACGGATGACGACGAACTGAATAACAAAATTGAGAGATTTTTAGAAAAAGTTAAGAGAAATCAAGGACATAATAGCGAGGCTGGACAGACTAATACCAATCAAAATAATTTGAATGAGACAGTAGTTAGTCGACCTTTGCAGAAATCGGCATTACCAACACCTATAGTCGCACCCAGACCAATAGCACTCTCAACTCCGTATCCTTTGAATATGATACCTGAGGTGAATGAGAGGGGGGGCATTTCAGTGAAAAGCAAGGTCAGCAAAACGCCAAGGCGTTTACAGCCGCAACTAGAATTCCGAGATTTACCAACGCAAATTGAAATTACGGAAAGCATACCCCCAGATTTAGAAACAGTATCGCCATTAAAATTTCCAAAAACAGGATACCATTCAGGGAATAGAATTTCGTTCAGTCGTGAAAATTTGACGAACCGAAAAGACAATTATGTACATTTCATATCAACTGATTCAGAATTTTCTACACCAGTCAGCAGACTGTTAAACGATTTGGAATTAATAAATGCAGACGATCATCGTGATGCAAAACCAAAATTAGGCCAAGTTATTATAACAAAAACGGGAAAATATAGCATATTCAGCCTCGTAGTTAAAAGAAAACATTTTGACAAAATTGAATTACATAACGTCAAGGTAGCTTTGGGAAATTTGAAAACGACTTTATTAGATTTGAAAATAAAAACATTTAGAATTTCAAAATCAGGGGATATGACTGACGAACTATCAATAGACATCGCGAATTTATTAATAGATATTCTTGAGGACGAAGACATAGACATTACCATCTGTTCAGGTATAACCGAGATACCACCATCGGAAATACGACCAGGCATAATTTCGGAAATGCATAGTGGATTAATGGGAGGACACAAAGGCGTGACCAAAACATATCGAAGAATCCGCGAAAGATTTTATTGGCCACGAATGAGAGAGGATATCAGTAATTTCATTCGAAGATGCGAAAGCTGTCAAGAACAAAAGCTAGTTCGCGTAAAGACTAGGGAGCCAATGCTAATAACGGACACTCCATCTGAGCCGTTTCAGAAAATTTCACTAGATACAGTAGGTCCACTTCCGCAGACCCCTAGTGGCAACAAGCATATCTTAACTATGCAGGATAATTTGACAAAATTTTGTATCGCCGTGCCTATTCCCGATATAAGAGCTCAGACAGTGGCTCATGCAATGGTAAAACATCTGATTTTGCAATTTGGATCGCCCAAAACTATTCTAACAGATCGAGGAACAAGTTTCGTAAATAAGCTATTGCAAGAATTAGCTAAACTTTTCAAAATTAAACATATTACTACTTCCAGCTATCGACCACAATCAAACGGCGCATTAGAACGTAGCCATATTGTTTTAACAGAGTACATCAAACATTATATTAATGAGTTTGACGATTGGGATGAACTAGTTCAATTTGCCATGTTTTCATACAATACGGCAGTTCATGAAGCCACAAACTTCACACCTTATGAGGTAGTTTTCGGAAGAATAGCGCGCTGTCCAACTTCGTTTGATACTGATGAAAACCGTTTAACGTACAACTCGTATCTTGAAGACCTAATGATCAGATTAAACGGAATGGAGGCCTTGGCTGCGACCAACTTAGTGCAGGCAAAGGAAAGGTCGAAAAAGTATTACGATCGAACAGTACATCCGTTCAAAGGCAAAGCGGGAGACATGGTACGCGTACAGATAGAAGCTAGAAAGGGAAAGTTTAGCAAGCGATACCAGGGTCCATACAAAATTGTTAAAGTCTTGGAAAACAATAACGTAGTATTAGAAGGTAACGACGGTGAAAGATTCGTTAAACACGTAGACAAACTCGAATTGGCTTACTGACAGAACGGGACGTGGACTGACCGACAAGATTACAAATGTAAAGGGGAGTAATGAACGATGATTTTTGAGGGAATAGACATAAAGAATACCATGGAGACGTGGTGGAAAATTGTCGTGTTAATTATCGGATTCTGGACATTGAGGGAAACGAACTCGCAGGACTACGTGGTCACGTCACTTACCAACAATCCCGGGATATATTATGAAAAACTACATAACATCAGACTGAAAGAAGCAGAATGGAAACTACTACTTTCCGTTGACGTGGACTATCTCAGGGACTTGATAGGAAAAGTACCTAACTTGGGCATGCTATACTATCCGGGGATTAAGACGAATTCATCAGCAATTATGAAAGAATACAAGAACATTGTCGACCAATCTTTAATAGGGAGAAAATATGACGAGTTATGGGCATTACGCGACAGTTTAGGCGAACTGACAGAGGACATCACAAGGACAGATTCGAACCAGCTACCTCGCTCTATAAAGCGTCGGGAAGCACCGCCATTGGGAATAATTGGGTCCGCCAGTCGTTATTTATTCGGGACGCTAACTACGAAAGATCTAGAATACTTCAATTCGGAAATCAGTAAATCACATCATAACCAGAACAAACTGACCGGACTCTTGAAGAATCAGACACATATTGTAGCTAGCCAATTACATGAACTCTACGCCGACTCAGAAAGACACCTAGCTAGGATAAATGTGAATACTGGTAAAATAAACGAAATGATTTCATCAGTAAGAAATTTGGGAAAGATTGTAGACAATGCAACAGACACTTTAGAACTATGGGAATATGTATTACGGGTGGACGCTTCCCTTACCAATTGCATCAAAAATGTAGAATTAGCCATAACCGCGATTGAAATGGCGGAAGAGGGAAAACTACATAAGTCCATGCTTAATTCAGAACAGCTGAAAGGTATATCTATAGAAATAGCTACTGTAGATGGGAAGTACGAACTCCCGATACCACATCATCAACTATCGCCTCGGGAGTTGAATAGAATAGCAATTACGGAGATTGATTACCATCAAGGAAGGGCAATAATTGTAGTAAGAATACCCCTGGTAAACAAAGAACCTTACCACCTCTATCAAATGCTACCATGGCCAGCGCCACAGATATTTGAGAATACAAGTATGTCAGCGCAAATAACACCACGCGCTAAATATATTGGATTAAGCTATAACCACGGAATGTACTTCCTTACAGAAGAGACGTACATACGCGAATGCAGTAAAACACCTTATTGCTATTTATGCTCCTCCCAACTACCATTGATAGAAGCTACTACATCTGAAAGATGCGAAATCGCATTACTTCTAAATCCAGACGAAAAATCCTTACGTAGTTGTAACATATATTTGACCCGAAATTTCGAACCCTTCTGGGTACGATTAGATTCAATAGGAGCCGGGCTATATTCATTAGCGGGGCCCCAAATTCTCCAAATTATTTGTAGAAGCGCTGTAGATAAGTTGATTACTATATCAGGAACTGGAATACTATGGTTAAGAGGGGGATGCATGGCTAAAACAGATAGTATAACACTGCCAGGTATAGACACGTACTTATCTAAACAACAATATTTGTACCAACCGAATCTCTCGCTGTCTATAAGGAATATATCACCTGTAATACATACAAGCACTAAATTAATTAAGTACTTAGACAAAGAACCGATTTTTAATGGCAAACCTGAACAAGGAAAACCATTATTCGAAATTGAAAGGGATTTAGAAGCAATGGAACTACAACAACAAATATCAAACCATCATGAGAACTTAGTTTACGGCTCATACATAGCGCAAACGGGAATAGTACTTACCATCATAGGAATTTACTATAGGAAACAGGTGTTGAGTCTGGCTAGATCATGTTCAGGGCTGATAACCAACCACCGACGGAACGTAGCACAGAGGCCCATTCGCAAAAACATCATGTTAACTGAGACTTGTTCTCCCTCTATGATTGAGACACATCGCGACCTACCTCAGCAGGAAGCACAAGTCAACTAGACCCAAATCATACTCCCCCTTTATCCCATATAATAACTAAACACAACGACCACTGGAAACGGCAACCCTCTTTCGTTATGAACTATGTTATTGCTATTTGCAAAATTATCGACAGGAATCATGGCCAGCACCAGCCAACCAGACCAAACCCCATCGAGAAGGTTATTCATAATCGGGCTGGCTACCTATACTAAAAGGCAGGACCTGGCGAGGATATTCGGAAAATACAAACCACGATCGATTGTCATACGGAAGGGGAGAGGCTATCAAAACACAGCGTTTGTAGACTTTAGAACACCAGAGGAGGCGGCAGAGGCGATGAAAGGAGTAGGAACGGTTGAACTAAAGAAAAGGAAACTCACCATCAAGTTCGCGGATGCGTGGGAGGAACTGCGAACGCTACCATCATGCAAAAAGCGCAGGCCACTCAGAATAGAAGAGGACCCTCTACCTGGATTCGTGCCGAAGGAGGCAAAACAACTGCCAATCGAAAGTATCTGCGAAATTGCACGTTATCTACCATACAAGGAACGTGCACGGATGGAACAAGTGTGCAAACGATGGAGAATTGGAAGCAGAAGCTCCCATACTTACACCAGAACCATAACCCCAACCAGCTGGGAATGGAAGAGCGGATGGCACCAAATATTCAATTCAGATGGTTTAGTATGGATTATCAAGAGGGGCGGAGAATATATAAGATCCTTAGACCTAGAGGGGGTTACGGAGATAAAATCCACCGCGATCACCATGGCGGCGAAGGAGTGTCAAAGATTGGAGGTTTTAAAGTTGACAACCGTTAACATCAGGGGAGGAGCATTAAGATCCGTGAGTGATCATCTGTTCGGCCTCAGAGAGCTGGAAATCGGACAATGTGCGGGACCAATTGACTGGGAAATAGAGAAGATAATCGTCAAAAATTTAAACCTACAAAAACTGATCCTCCAAAACAATGAAATAACAGGAAAGGGACTGGGACACAAAACATCAATCAGGGAACTCCAGATAAAGAACTGTGATATGGCAAAGGCGGAAGGAATCGGCAAATACATCGAACTACAAGAACACTTGGAAACACTGGTGATTGTGAACTGCCTACAGCTAAGGCGTGCGGAACTACTAACGGCACTGGTTGGAAACAGCCATACTCAACATACGCTAAGGTCACTTAAAATCCACGGCGATGGACCCAGCGATGCGCCTCAAGAAGACCCACAGCTGGCGGAAGGAGAAGAAAGAGGGGACTTCGTCGAACTAGACCTTCTAGTAGCAGAACCGCACTTGGCATCAGCACTCCGGTCACTAAGGGAACTATCAGTGACAGCATGTGGTTGGGTGGATGCTGACTTCATCCAAGACATAGGCCAAACATTGACCATTCTGAGTACTCTAGATATCAGCATGTGCACGAATATACGCGGGCAATTTTCGTTAGAACCTCTCGCACGACTAAAACATCTGAGGATCCTAAGAATGAACAACATGCATCCGACCGTGGGAGGAAGCTGCCTACGAGAACTGGAACTACTCAAGAGCTTAGAGACCAGAGAGAACCCAGGGATCCACGATGAGGATATTTGCGGGATGCTACGGACCAACCACGATGTCGAACACCTCGACATTGAAGGTTGTTGGAACATAACCCAACAGACCATCGTCGTTGCACGGGAGGTTGTAAGAATGGGACATCGACGGCAGCCACTCCACCTTTATGCCGGGGGTACACAAGCAACACCGTCCCGGCGGGACAGAAGAAACGCCTACTTACGTTTAAGCTTTCAACGACATGCGACGCCGCTGCTCCAGCGCGTGGGGTAGATCCCGTAGACCCAAAAAACACCCCGGTCGGCTGACCAGTTTTACTGATCACAGAGAGTTATTCTCCCGCCAACTGTGGCCCCAAAACAACATCTATATTTCAGGGCCACACGAGGTGAAGTCTCGCGCGCTGGTGCAGTTGCAATCGTTATAAGCGGACGGTTGTGCATAAAATCTATCTAATAATTATAATTATCAGTTCTTCTTCTTGGGAAATTGTATCAGTTCTGTCATGTTATACACATTGAAATGTAAACTAGTTCATGTAGGTAACATTTAAATTCGATTTCACATAATTTCTGACGCCAATAATCGCCATCTTAATACTTTAATAACGATAACGCCCGCTAGTCCGATATAGTGTCTCATGAGAATATTCATGTTGGATATTGATCCTCTTGGATGTGAGGCTCGGCTGACCAGTTTACTGATCACAGAGTTATTCTCCCGCCGATCTCACATCTGAGGTTACTGTAGGAACAATTGTTACCTTCGAACTAGGGATGGGCAAATGAGGAAAAAATATCGATATATATCGTATCGATGTTTTTCAAATATATCGATAAGTATTGACTAAATATATCGATATGTTGATATATCGATATTGTCTGTGCAATAAGCGATTATCTATAAAAATTGCCGAAATATTCGAAATTTTAAAGCAAATACACATCTGGTGGTTTTGACATCAGTTTTATTATTTGAATATACAGAAAAGCCAAGAAAAATCAACATCATCAACACAACAAAAATACATTATTCATTCATACCAATATTTGTCTGATATTGACATCAGGAGCACTCTTTGTTTGATGTGCTCCCCTGTTAATCTGCTCCTTTCATTCGGTACAGCCAAATTCACCACTGAAGCAACCCTTTCAGATGACACTGAAGAAGCTTGGCAAATCATATATTTTAGAGAGATATCCGAGAGAACCGGCGTGAAATGACGACAATTTATCCAGAACTTTATTGGATCAGATTTTCTTTCTAAAAGTGGTTGGTCCAAATACTGCTTCAGTTCATTGGGGACACAGCCACTGCTTGGAACCTCTGACGTAGCTATGTTCAGATTTAATAATTTCTCATGTCAAAGTTGACTAACTATTGCAATTTTAATTTGGATCTTTTGAGACTTACATCAACACTGGTGTCATCAAAGTTTACCGACGCAACATCTATAGTATCATTCCTGAACTTTTCGGTTTTCGATGAATTTTGTATGTTTACCATTTGCAAATAAGCATAATGGTGCTTCACTTTTAAATGTGTTGCCAAATTTGTTGTGTTTCCACAAGTTTTATACGTTTTGCCGCACAAGTTGCAAGAAACAGGTACGTTGTTCCCTTTTTTTTTTAAAGAACTTCCATACAGCAGACATAACTTTTTATCATTAACAGATTAACACAATTCCCACAAAAAATAACAATGAGCTACGCTAAGCTTACTCGCAGCACAATAAACAACGTACGTACCAACACACACACGCAGTAAGCGCAGTGATACCAACCAAACCAACAAGCAGTGTCATTGTCATAGACAAGCAGGTCATAGACTGTAATTTTTATTTGTGTTTTACTGCACTGCCTATTTACTCTTTTTCTAAATTTAAAACATCAGACTTGTAAAAAGTCAAATACATGATGTGACGCAAAAGCAGACAGCAGAACTTTAAAAAATATATCGATTTTGATATCTAAAAATAAATATCGAAAGTCGATATATCGCGGGAAAAAAATATCGCTGATTTATATCGATTATTTTCTGATAAAATATCGATATTTTGATATATCGATATTTTTTACCCAAGCCTACTTCGAACGTCCCGAATGCGATTACTCACCCCAGACGTAACTCCTCGCGCTAAACTATGCTACAGCCGTCAATAATGTAAAGGCTCGGCTGACCAGTTTTACTGATCACAGAGAGTTATTCTCCCGCCGACCTTACATCCTGGATTGCAGTAGCGATGATTGCGAACATAATAAAAGAAAAACTTCCAGTGAATAAACTCGGAAAATGTCTGCTGTCTGGGCAGGAGTTTTAGGCATTTGATTCGATAGTGCGGGCGCAATTTCCATTACACCTCTTGTAGAGTAGAGTGGTAGTAATTCACTCCCAATTATTCCAAGTTCCAATTGTCACGATGTTGTTAAATACACCACCTCTAATCATATTATTATCCCCTTATGTTAGCATAAGTTACGGTTATCCTTAATGTAAGGCCGGCTGACCAGATTACTGATCACAGAGAGTTATTCTCCCGCCGACCTTACATCCTGAATTGCGATGGCAACGATTGTCGCCTTGTTATAGAATACACCACCTTTAATCATACAGTTATCCTCTTATGTTAGCATGAGTTATAGTTATCCTTAATGTAAGGCCGGCTGACCAGTTTACTGATCACAGAGAGTTATTCTCCCGCCGACCTTACATCCTAAATTGCGGTAGCAACGTTTGTCACTATGTTATAGATTATAGCACCATTAATCTTGTTATTACTCCCTTATGTTAACCTTACATATATAGTGTTCTTTATGTAAAGGCCGGCTGACCAGGTTACTGATCACAGAGAGTTATTCTCCCGCCGACCTTAAATTTGTTTTTATAAGCTATGTTATGCTGAATGCTTCATCATCATTGTGACACTGTCACATGTACACATACATTATCTTTTAATTACTCTCAATTTTCATATACCTACTAGCTTTTAATTATTCATCAACGGGGACGTTGATGGTTTCTAAGTGGGGAGGGATGTTACGCCCCGACGTACTGCCTTGGCGTACCTTTTTAAAATTCCATTTCATTTCATTTCTTCGATTACTTCAATGCGCATATATCATTTCAGCAAATCTCATATTCGAATAACAGCGAGTTCCACCCCTCCTGGCAAAAGTCACGTAGAGACCAACGATGATCCCTAGTATAAGGTTCAACTTTATTCTATTTATCTGGTACCAAGAACTGAGATGAGAGACTGCTGACTTAGTATCAGTAGCGCTCAGCCTGGAAATATTCCTCTTTTTAAATTAAAATTATAATCAATAACTAGGATAAACCACTACCTTCAGAACCATCAAATTAAAATAGATTACTCATTGGAATGTATGAATGAATGTGTGAACATTGCATGCAAATATCTTTTGTTCATATTTTCAATGTGTCACCGACGAGATTGAGAATCGTCGGAACACCGTCGAAGAGCGAGAAGTAACGCTGACCATGTGGATTTGGGCACCAGGAGGTCGCCCTCGCACCTCATTGGCTAATTACCGTTGTAACTAATTACAACTGCAGCTCCTTGGACCCTCGGGCCCAAGAAGCCGCGTCTTTCGTCTGTCAAGTCGCGAAGTGCGTGGACGTAAACCCGGATTAGCCCTCTCGAGCAAGAGTAGCGTTTGGAAAATCTTAATTGTGACCGGCCTAAAGTCTCGCGCTAATTCGTTAAATTCGAGCTTCAGTTAATCTGTTAATTGCAAAAGACTCACTATCTTCTACATTTCCATCTTTTCTGTTCTTTACTAAATCTCGTCATTTCGCGAATAGACATTTTTATGCAGTTCCATTTTCCTTAATTAAATCAAGTTCGGCCCTGATTCAAACCGAATCAGGTAATCTTAAGTAATAATAATAATAATTACACTATCATTTTCAATAAATAAATCGTTCCAATCAATTTTAACTCATCATCAAAATCAGAAAACAGACACTTTCAATTATAACTCTCGGTAACAAGATATCATTCTAAATTTACAAAGACTAAGTGACCGGCGTTCAACATCATTCAACCCGACTCAAATCCCTTAACCCCGACAGATCGGAGCAGACAGCAACCCGGACAACGGCAAAAAGATACGACAGCGCACAGAAACGACGGAAAATACCAAAAGGAGAAAACCAACCCCAAAGGAATAGCACAGACGAAATGACCACAGACGACCACAGAAAACACAGACGAAATGACCACAAAACCCGTCACCGAAGCCGGCTCACCCTATAGGCCTCGCCCCGCGTGGGGAGGGGGGAGTTGTGACGTTGCACCTAGAGTGCAAGTCACAACAAACCCCAAACCCGCGGGGAAGAGCCGAACGGGTGAGTCCCGTCCCGTCGGGAAACACCCGAAACTAACCGAAGCCCACCGACGCTCGGCTGAGCCGAGCGCCAGCCAGCAGTACAGCCCACCGCACACGACGCTTGTTTTGCTGCTGGATTGCTTGCTAGATTTTACCGCTGGGTTCCAAGTTGGCTGCGGCGCTGGGTGCAACGATGGCGCCCTCGTTGGGTTGGCTTCACACGATGCTTGTCGCTAGGCGTGCTGGCGTGCAGGGAGCCTAGAGAGAAAGTATAGGCGAATACGTAGTCCCAGCATTTCTAACCTCAACAGTACCATGGACGCTCAAGTGCAACAAACTATTGCGGCTGAAATAATTCGACGTAGGAAAGCAATTATCGTGTCAGCTGTAGCAACTGCTTTTAAACGTAGACATCTACTGAAACAACGAAAACGTAAATTGTGGAGTCGCGAGTGGCTGTTACGGCGTGATAGAGGACAGAATGTTCTAAATATGGTATTTCGTGAGCTCGGGTATGTAACCATATGATTTTCATTTTATTTATTATTACTTTTTTGGACTTTCAATTTTATACTTGACTTTTCAATGCATATTTATACTAAATTTTTGTTTAGCCCTGAAGATCCAGCCAGTTTCACCAATTATACTTGAATGATAGAATATGACTGGAATGAGTTGTTGACACTTCTGACTCCGGCCATAAAAAAACAGGATACCGTTATGCGTCAAGCTATATCACCGAGGGACAGACTCACTGTGACTCTTCGATATTTAGCAACGGGCAATACCTTTCAAGATTTGAGCTACTCCACTCGCATAGCCGCGAACACAATTTCAAAAGTGATTGATGAAACTTTAAGAGCAATAGTAGAAGTACTCGACTCAAAAGTATGGAATTTCCCATCATCGCCGAAGGAATGGCAGGTTATCGCTCACAAATTCGATACTTTATGGAATTTTCCTCATTGCATCGGTGCGCTGGATGGGAAACACATCAATTTTCGTCCCCCTCGAAGTGACGGATCGATTTACCGTAATTATAAGGGAAAAGACAGCATTGTGCTTCTGGGTCTTGTCAGTGCTGAATACAGATTTTTGTTCGTTGACGTCGGAAGAAATGGACGTATGCACGATTCTGCTGTTTTGCGTGAGAGCCCATTATGGACTAAGATCAACGATGGAACGTTGGACTTACCTGCTCCATGTGAAATTCCAGGCTTTTGTTACAAATTACCGTACGTGATTGTCGGTAACGACGCATTTGCCTTGAAACCTAATTTGTTAAAGCCGTATCCGGATAGAAACTTGACGCTTGACAAAAGAATATTCAACTACAGATTGAGCCGTGCTCGCAGAACTGTTGAAAACGCTTTTGGCATACTGGCAAACAGATGGCGCGTTTTACTTTCTACGATATCTCTCTCCGTTCAAAACGTAGAGAGAATAACTTACGCGTGTGTGCTTTTACATAATTATTTAATCAATAAATCTAACAATGATTCCAGTCAATGGTACGTACCGCATAATTACAGAATCTCAACCCGCGTTGATAGTAATTGTAATACAGTACAATTATCCGAAGGGCAGAATGCCTCCCTATATCTGAGAAATAACCGAAGCAGTAACGAAGTTCTAGAGATACGAGATAAATTTTGTGAATACTTTAATACTACAGGCATAGTGCCATTTCAATATACCGCTATTGAACGAGGTAACTATTAGTCGTTGCTCTACGAGCAAGTTCATAGTATTTATTCATTTATTAATTTATTTACTAGCACTGCGGCCGCGGCTTGTATTTGTATTTGACAGTATTTGTACAATGTTTATACAGAAATAAATAAATGCCATTACTGGTTTTATATTATTCGAATTTTGTTTGTGTACGAAAGACTTTTGAAAATATCTCTTTGACTAAGCAGCATCGACAATTGAAAAAAGAATCCCTCCAAAATTACACAGATTCTCGAGTTTTTGGATATTCGCCGAGGACTTCTGGGAAATTTCGAGAAATTCCGGAGAGTGTGAATGGCCAGAGTGTCGTTCGAAGTGCAAGCGACGAAGGGAACGATTATATTTTTTTACGACTTTTTCTCAACGATTATCGAAGCTGGTGTCAGAGAGAAAAGTTCGACCGAGAAAAATCCATAGTTCCTGAGAACTGTGAACTGTAGTTAATTTTTGTTCCTTCATCGATCTTGCCGCTTCACATTGACCTTAATTTTAGCAATTGGAGTAATTTTTAATGCTTACAATTATACATAAAGAATGACGTGAAATACTAAACATAAATAACGAAATGAAAAAACAAACAGGAGACTTATGGAATGGAATTTTTATAAAAGAAAATGAAAATCAAGATTTTTTGGTTGTCGGCGATGTCAAAACAGGTTGATGTACTCTTTTTCTGTCACTTTCTAACCAGAATTTATTCCCCCTCGATCGAACAAGATTTTACATCGAAGAAATTGTCATGATTGTTTTTTTTCGATTTTTGAATTTTGAAAATTTAAGGAAAACGTGGAAAACAAAAATTTCCTTCGTTCATCATTTTTTTCTGGTTTGTTTGTCGATTTTTGAAAATTGAAAATTTAAGGAACACATGAAAAATGGAAATTTCTCATTTATCATTCCCTTCAGGCTGCTTAAAAGTTTTTTTTGCTTTTCTACGGAGATAAAGGCACGATAGGGTGTTTTTTTCGACATTTGAATTTTGAAAAGGAATACGTGGAAAATAAAAATTTCTCGTTCGTCTTTTTTTTATCAGGTTTTTAAAAATAGTATTTTGCTACGCGCAAGAAAACCATCACGAAAAATAGCACACGTTCTATCACCGAAATCCAGCACGCGACCACGCTTCAGAGCCATCAGAGGCGCCACTTTCTAGCAGCGCTCCCAGCAGAGCAGCCATCCTAGTACCCCGCATGCGATCTATCAGCAAAACAAGCCCCGTGTGCAGCGGGCTTTAGTCTGTCCCGAGCGCACCGCCGTGAATGTGTGCGTCTCGTTAACTGTATTGTACGTCGCTTTAGAGTTTCTATAGTCTGCAGTATCGATATGTATTTATGTATACGTCTCTAAAAAGCATGGTGTTAATAAAGAACCGCGCTGTTTTACCGGTCGCATAAAAGTAAAAAGTACCGCCACCCGAGTTCTCTTTACCACCTAACCTTGATCTACGCCGCTTAGTTAGGAACCATTTGAAAAATCCTTTAATAGTATTTATTGTTAAACTATGAAAAATTTATGAAAATCTTAATGAATCTTGATTTCTATTCTGTATCACAATACCTATTATTATCGGCGACTTACCAGCCTCATTTATTGGCCTTACTTAATAAGTGTTAATTCTTAGCTGAGTGAATAGCGTGCAGGATGTCCAAACAGAGGAACCATATCAGATTCATCCTGTTGAATTTTGATACGTATTCGTTTTTTCCACTTGCGAAAAACTATAGAAATATAAATATTACATCAACATTTAATAGAAATGTTACAAAAACATTACAAATGTCAGTTTTCTGTGCGCACATTCTGATGATTTGATAATGTTGAAAAAAATTAGACTAAATCAATTACAGCAATGGGAAACATTACAGTTGTAATATTTCTAAAATGTTTTTGCCACATGAAGGAGCTATGTGTACACACGAAAATGTATAATTCTGTATCCGTATACATTTGCCGTAAATGTAACTGTTGAATGAAACTTCAACTTTAACTCACATACGAAACCATGAGGTGATTCTGATTATCATACATTTAAAAATATCGACACGTTAAATAAAATGTAGAATACACATACGGTCTACTTACGAAACAGAATGACATTTGAACTGACATTCCGTAATTTACGTTCGAGTTGGAAAGGATTTGTCATTGCACAATAATATTACACAATATTACATCCGCTAAATAAAATAAAAACGGACGAGCAAAAATTCAATGTTTATTTTCTTTATTTTTCTTCCGAATATTGTTCTACAAACATTCTTACGGAATTAAAGCCTTAATATATATTAATTAATAACTACTGGTCAGAAAAATTGACTTACTTTCCACAGCACAAATACGACCAAATCATTTTCAATCATCTTTAGAATCTGTTTGTAGAATGTCCGAAATAAAGT
Source organism: Neodiprion fabricii (assembly GCF_021155785.1). Classification (NCBI taxonomy): domain Eukaryota; kingdom Metazoa; phylum Arthropoda; class Insecta; order Hymenoptera; family Diprionidae; genus Neodiprion; species Neodiprion fabricii. The sequence continues at coordinate 15,244,324 of NC_060243.1, forward strand.
GTTTGTAAACTCAATAAAATATAAAATTTCATAAAAATTCAATGTAATGGACAAATTCTTCAAACGGATTCCTCATCAGTATAAAAAAAGGTCTGTAATAATTACTCAGTCTGATCAGCATAAGCTGTTTTAGATCAGCGTATAGTTAGAACGCCACTCTCAATCAGTATTACGAAAACCAAGATGTCACAAACGAGAATGTTGTTATAATGTATTAATTTTCATATCCAATGTCAATTACAAAGGGGAAGTACGGCGTCATGTGCTAGTAAAATTCCAATGTGATAATATTTCAAATTGAATCATATCTGAAGTATTCTTCGAATTCAGCTTATTACGCATTATTTTGCACCCGCAATTTTTTTTTCATTACAGTAAGCCCTAATTACCAACTTTTACCTGTTTTGGGTAAGGTTACTATCACTTGTATTGGATATATTGTAAAAATTGTATGGCAAATTTGGTGGTAAGAAGTTTGGCAGTGCGGAAGGAACAGCGTTGTAGAAGGATGAACTTCTCTCTCTGGGCACAGTTTCTTGCGTAGTTACTGGTACTTGTGTTTGAAGGTTTTGTATTCCTGTTGTTGGAATCGTTTGCAGGATAATTGGTTGCGCCATCGATGTACAGGAAACGGCTTGTCTCACCTAAACATAAATAATAAATAACATGATCGAGAAATTTCAAAAGCTGTGTTGTTGAGACGCTTCTGGTTTTATTCCTTTATTGCAGGTATTTGGCATCGATTATCGGACTTGAAGAGTATGGGGATAACTCAGGTTTAAGGGCTTTTGTATGCATCACTGTGGTGCTAGCGAGTACTAATGTTACGATTATACTGTTTTCAACGTGGATAGGATCAGTGTTGTACGTTCCTAAATAATTTTATCTGAAATAATTATCTTAGATCAATTCATTTCATGTTTTGTCCTATAGAGATGATGTAAGTGTATTTGTCATTTTCATCGGGATAAATCTGATTTTCATCCTCAACTTTTTTTGCGGTTTACAAATAAGATGAACTGTTTACTGAAACATAGGTAACGCCATTCGTTGTCAAAACTCTGACGCAATTTTCTGGTCACCAATAATTAATAGCTACGTCTTACCTTTTCGCAATCTACATGATCGAAAAAAAAAATATTCGAGCTAAATCATATATTTTTGCAGGGGATGAAAAAGATATTTTATATATTTGTTTCACGTGTCTTTTTTTGCCTGCGTTCTGTACGTAAAGTAATCGTTTTTGCGACAGGACACAGAAAGAGCATTGGAGTGCGTAAGAGTGCACTTTTACGTTTTTACGTGCTTTGTACCCAACCATAAAGAAAAACTTGTAAATCAAACTTTTGTTACAGAAAGTATCGTATGCACGATGGAGGCAGTCTTCGCGTTGCGTATTTACAATATGAGCTGTAGGCGAACGCTTACGCGTAAAAATACCTACTTTGCCCTCTTGGTGCACAATCTACTGATTCTTGTACGAATTCTATTTTAATTGATCCAAGCAAAACTGTCTCTGTTTGAAAAAACATAATCTCTTTAGTTGATCCCACTAAATTTTTCATTGCCTCAACGAAAAATTGTTTGTAGCAGTAACATACTTTTTTTGTCACCCGCATGGCAGTAGTTTATTGAATTAATAATTTTTTTCTCAATTTGTTGAGTATCCCCTGTTTTTGTCATTGTCTTTTTGATCATCTATGTGAAAATGATGATAACCTTATTTTTTATGAAGATAATTGCATGAGGAATCATCTTTTATCTTGAGTAAATGAAATTGTACATATGAGAATAATCTCAGATTTATCTAGATAAATAACACTCGTGGTAAAATTCATCATCATGTACAACACTCAGCAGGATATCTATTATGTTCATGGCCTTAATTTGAAATCCATCCGTAATTGTTACATAATATTGATTACTTACGTGCATACAGGGAATATTTCGTGAGGGGAAATCCTACAGTGGTTAGCGTTGGGCACGCTCAGAGTCATCTCGACTGGTTCGAGTGGCCTATCTCATCAAATATTCCCTGCATACTTCCGGTGATGTAAAAATATGGAGAAGATTTGGCGAAACATTTCCATAATGTTCATAAAAAAGGCCTATGAGTCATTTTTTAATTCTACATAACTTTTGTACCTTGGGATTCTCAAGTTGTCTCAAGCTTTCAGGAAGATTGTCTACATTAGGAATAGTATAAAAGTGCACTTAAGCGTTTCTCCAGATGACCCCACCACTTCTGTCGTGCAATTCAAAGTTTGAAAAATTCAAATTATGGGTTGCTATTTTTTTTTTTGTGTTGGTATTTGGGAAACAAATTTTTTTCAACATATACTTTCCAGTAAAAAATCCTTGCTTTTTTCAATAAAAATATTACCGAATTCAAAAAATTTAATTAAAGCATGAAAAAGGCGTATGTTTTAAAAACACCGTTTTTGAGGTAGTTATCTACATTTGTTTCAAAACAAACATTTCTGTAGTTTCTTTTTATACGGAAATCGATTCTAAAGAGTGTGCCCTCGATTCGCTCCATTAGTCTCAAGACTTTTGCAAAACCGAATCACTGTTCGTACGAGAAAAAATGTGTTAAATGTGTGAGTGATAGGTTCATGTGATGTTATATGAGTAATGAAATCAAAATTGTAATTTCTACTTATTTAATGGTTAAGTGCGTTTTAATACTTTTTTTGATGTAGACAATCGGTCTTGAAAGTTTAAACCAAATCGGGCCCAAGGAACAAGTGATACAGAATTTAAAAGATGACCCTTATTTTACCGACAGATTCAGCAAATCTTCTGTTTTCTCCTGAGGAATGAAATCTTATCGAAATTTAAGAAGTGATGAGCCTGAAGATATCTGCATCAAACAAATTAAAACCTTTGTCCACGCATAAAACATTTGCAGTTCATCGTATGAAGTCTGACGCCCTGACTTTCGATATTTCTCAAGTGACCCAGGTCACCCTTGGATCGCATCGTTACATTTATATGTAAACTGAAAATCATTCGCACAAGTGACATGTAAATAAAACACAATATATAGGATAAATAATGATTAATGTTAATAGTTTTTAGAGTAATAATTTCACCGTTGTAATGGCTGGAAAAAAACATATGTCTGGTAACCGCACGCGACAGAAGTAAAACATTTCGACATAATAAACAGTGATACGCAACATACATACGTCTAATACACACACGGATATTGATTCTAAAACTGCTTATTTTTTCGGACGCAGGACTTATTGGTGCGGCTGTTTTGGCGCGCCTACTTCCGCGAGGGGACGATTTGGTGTGACGACATTTGGCGTAGGGATGATTCGGTGCGGTGACGTTTCGGCACGGTCACGTTTTGGCGCGGGGATGATTGAATAAGGTCGGCCTCCGTACGACAGGAGCGTAACCGAAACCACAACACGCCATTCCTTGCGACAATGCGGAAGGTGACTGTCGCAGCCTAACGGATAGAATAAGGTCGGCCTCCATATGAGAGGGGCATATCCGAAAACACACACACCATCCTGTGCAAAAAAACGCGAAAGGTGACTGGCGATGCCCAAATGTTAGAATAAGTTCGAAAAACCACCGGGCTGAAACGTCCCCATGTCGAAATGTCTCCGTGCCGAAACGTCCTTGAGCCAAAACGCCTTGTCTCGAAACGTCTCCGCGTCAATATGGTTGCACCAAAATGTCCTGCGCCGAAACCTAAGTGCATCTTATTTTTCTCCCTAGTCAATTATGTTGGCAATGGAGAATTTCAGCTCATAGCGCGGCGTCGCCGCTAACCGCTCGGAAGTCGGCTCAGAAACAGGCTCAAAAGTTTCGTTTTGGTGTAAAAAAATGACTGTGTAAAAATGAGCCCTTAATATTAATATTAAAATAGTCCTCATCGCATTTTTTTTAATTCCCATAAAAATAACATGGGAAAAATTATTTTCGCTTCTTCTGATCTTTATACCTTTTAAACGACCGATCGAATAAAAAAGCGCTATTCTGATCTTTGTATAGAATTGAACGTTCTACAAAAAAGGTCTGAAAACATTTTTTGATTAGTCCACTCGTTCAAAAGTGATTCAAGATCAAAGTTCAATTTATTAAAACTTTGATCTAATCTTGTATACTACACCAAAACTGTTGGTTTCGTTGTCAAAATGAGGATCAAATTTTTTGACATGAATTTTGAAAACATGAATTGGACTTCTGATAAATGTTGAGGAATGATTTTTTTTTTTGATAAATCAAATAAATATAATGCTTTTAAAGAAATTCTTCGCAGAATTTTTCGATTTTTTTTTTTCACTGAAAAGAAGATAAATCTCACTCAATATTCGATCTTATGGATTTTATTTGCCCACGAATAACTTTGAAATAAAATTCAGTACAAAATATGGTGAATGAGCAGATTTTTGAATGATTTGAAACTTGCCGGTTAAACAGAAAGATTAGGGAAATAGAATAAAATTTTGAAAAAATTAAGGAATTTTTTTTTCACCATTTAGAACTGATTTAACAGGCTCTATCGTATATTTTTTCTTTTTAATTTCATATAAGAAATAATCTAGTACGTATATATTCGGGTGGTTTACGAAAGAAAAATACATTTTTTTCACTCTTACCCCCTGAAATGCTGGTGTTTGATAGAAAAAAAATCCTCCCAAAAGATGAGCTCTCTAGCTCAGGTTTTAAAGATCATCCATCTGTTTTTTACTTCCCATTCATTTAACATGGGAAAATTTAACTTTTCGCTGAAAGTTAATATATTCATAAACTATTCGGTATATTTTGAATTCATTCACAAATCCTTGAAGCTGATCCATGAAGCTTTCTAAATCTTTATAACAAAGCATAATTATCATCATTAGAACACTACCGATTTTCGTTTCTTCTTTTTCGGTGGGAATCGGTAGTTTTCAGATGACTATAATGTGTGTTCTAGTGATCATAACTATACTTTGTTATATAGATTTGGAAAGCTTGAAGAATCAGCTTCAAGGATCTATGCATGAATTTAAAAATTGTTGAAAGTTTACGACTATTTTAACTTTTGGCGAACATTGAAATCTTATAGGTTTAAAGGAACAGGAAATAAAAATGAAATGCGTGACCTTTTAGATTTGAGTTAGGGCCTCATCTTTTGGGAAGATTTTTTTTCTATCAAACAGTAACATCGCAGGGGATTAGAACGGAAAAAAAATTTCTTGTACCACCCTAACATGTATGTCGGGGACGGATGAGAGGGTGAGTTCCAAGACAAGGGAGAGGCCATCGTTCAATAGCAAAATATTATATTGACACAGGTTAGCACCCAACAATTCAGATTACCAAAAATTATTACACTGCAATGGTGTCAGTAATCTCACACAAGACCCGAGCGACGTACAGGGAGAGAACGTACCCACAAGCTACAACGGTTCCAGCTCCTGGACGAGACACCTCTCTGCCCCAGATCTCAAATTTAACTAATATCAAAATTGGACTGTTCTCACTGCGGCCACGTTCGAGCGAGGCCCCTGATATCGGGTACCACCGTCTCGCAGCCCCCGCTAGGCCGCCTATTAACAAAAGGTGTAGATTTCTAATTGTATACGGTAAACTTAGCTTGGGTGAATACAGCTCAGAATACTGTATTCAAATCGTCACGCGCCGACAATTATGTACTGTAACGTGGCGTTTCAGAACGCCGTGACGCGTCACAAAGGCGCACAATTGATGAAACTCCTGGAAAACGTATCCCTGGCAGGGTACTACAAGCGAACTCGGTAAAAAATAGATAGTAAACTACTACTAATTCTTTTTTTGTCAACTCTGTGTTTCACGCTTCGGCGCAAACAAACAAGGTACCAGGACAGCAACAATTCCGACCACCGAGAGCCCAATATCAACCCTGATGACTACGAATTATTCTCCCAATCACCTCATCTACCGACTACCTGGTGTGCAAATCCTGCTGTGCCTCGGAAAGCACCTGGGTCAACATCTACTGTTTACTTGAACCTCTCGTACCACTTCAACTGCCAGCGTATAAGGATGTGCAAGGAGTACACACAAACCTTCTCCACAGCAGAGGGACAGTTTCTCTCGAAGAAGCTAACCGCCCGTTTTCCCAGATGCCGTGGATGCGGCGTACAGGTTCGCGCGAGGAGTGTATTTACAACTTCCCGGCCCGTAGACTTCTTAGTCCAGGGAGGATAGGAAATAAATCGGAAATTTTTGGAGACAGCAGATATCGAGATGCGGCTTTCTGCATTGTGTTCAGGAAGGTCCTAGGAAAAAAGTCTATATCGTCTGGTGGGGCCATTTTTCGAAAAATGCATTTTGCAACTGCATAATTACTTACAATATTATGAGAACGACTGGAAACTCGGAAAAATCGCTCGGAAATCGTTACTCGGGGGTTTTTGGGGATGCTGAATTCAATTCTGGCGTTAGAATTATTCGGGGGCGTTCGGGGGTGGCTCTGCGGGGGCGCCCGGGGGGTGATTGGGGGGAAAATTGCAGCGTCCATGAAAACAAACGAAAATCGTTACTCGGGGGTTTTTTGGGATGCTAAATTCAATATTAATAGAAACTCCTACGATTTATCATTTGAATAAAGTGTTATTTTCATAATTTGTGATTTTAGCCGTAGAGCAGCCGGAAGCAATTTATTTATAATATGTGAAATATGATTCAAGATTAAATTAAAATGTTTATAATTTATACCCCCCGATAATTCTAATGCCAGAGTTGAATTCGGCATCCCCAAAACCCCCGAGTAACGATTTTCGTTTGTTTTCATGGACGCTGCAATTTTTCCCCCAATCACCCCCCGGGTGCCCCCGCAGAGCCACCTCCGAATGTCCCCAGATAATTCTAACGCCAGAATTGAATTCATCATCCCCAAAAACCTCCGAGTAACGATTTCCGAGCGATTTTTCCGAGTTTCCAGTCGTTCTCATAATATTGCAAGTAATTATGCAATTGCAAAATGCATATTTCGAAAAATGGCCCCACCAGACGATATAGACTTGTTTCCTGGGATCTTCCTGAACACAATGCAGAAAACCGCATCTCGATATCTGCTGTCTCCAAAAATTTCTTCATTCTGACTGATTTTGATCTAAATGCCCTGGACTATCTTGACCGGCCGCCAGACCAATTCTTAATTATTACCGTTCGAGTAAGTATCCAGAGAACTCGATGCCGCGTTCTTGTTAGCAAGGACCACAGTTATATCATAGGCGCTATGCCGTCGGGCGGAACCATGATCAGTTGCTCACCGGCCATTACGCAGAACAATTACGTTAAGTTATTATGTAATTTAAGCATCAATAGTTACATATATGTATTATCTAAAGCCATATATTTCATATACTGAAGTAATTTTCTCCGTGATCTCGGACGCTTTGTATAAAATGTATGCTATTTTCTTATGCAGAAAATGGTACAAATGTACAATTTAGGCGTCTGTGAGGAGCACCGAACGGTGCATTGCTGCCTTTACGCTTTTGCAGTCGAATGAGTTATACGATTTATTTCTCAATTAATTATTACCAATTGTATACTATTTTTCAAACATAAGAACTTGAAAATATATGAAAACCCCTTACAAATACTTTTTTCTACGTTATTAATGACTTTTTTTATATTTTCATATTCTTTATTTCTCCCATTCTGCTAATAGTTATTTTTTCCTGTTAATCTGATGTATCCTCTCCAAAATCACTTTTCAAATTTAGAAATCGGATATTTAAAAAAAAAGATATGAGATTTTGTTCGAAATATGACGTGTTTGCCGTTTTTATAGCACTTTATGGTAGTTAATTCAGTAGTTTCACCAACTGAACTTGAATGAAATTAGATTTTCTTTTTACCATTCGTTCCCTTATTAAAAAATAAAAAGATTTATGTTATTTCGAGTCCCATTGCTGCTTTTGCAACCCCACTCATGAGTTAGAGGGTAGAAAAAAAGATACATGATTAGAGAGTTAATATTGTTGCAAATGATATTTGTTTTACACAATTGCATATTTGTTATATTATATATATATATATTTTTTCATTTATGTACAGTTTGAGTGATTCTCGAGTTTCTCTGAAAATTTTGTTTTTTATTATGAAATTGTTTAGACATTAGAATCATTCGCAAAAAGTTTGCTTGCTCTGAATGTGAAACTTCAAGAATTCATAACTCTGAATGTTTGCATGTCTTATTGAAATAAAACAATACGTGTCAATTATTTCTATATTCAACATTTGAAAATAAATAATTAAGGTGATTTTATTTTTCGGTTGTAAATATGATATGGAAATATTTCACAAAGTGAACGCCTTGTTTTGCCAACACTCTTTTTAATTTGGCTATGTTATTACCTGCATAGAAGTTGGTGTTCCATGTTGTCCTATGGTCATGGCATCTTCCGGAGAATTATTCTGATGCTGCTGCTGCTGGATTTGCTGCTGTGGTTGTTGAAGATGCTTCGTATGTGACGTATTTATACCATGCCTTCGTTTCATGTGTTTATTGTAATTCGGCCAGTTCGTAAAATGATGTTGACATTCCAAGCAACTGTACGGACGTTCACCCGTGTGTTGCCGCCTGTGGGTCTGCAAAAACCTATATTAACTCATACCGAATCACACACAATTTTCAAGTCAAGAAAATTATGCTATAAGGTTTATAACAGGGTGGCCTGTTAGCTACTAAAACCACTTTCAGTTAATTTTTTTCATCATTTCAATTAATACAAATTAAAACACTGTATCCAAATTAACAAGCTTTACCCGTTAACTGGTACGAATTTTTTCAGTTTTTACGCTAATACTAGTAGCCACATACAACCGAGCTAATGCACCAAAATTAGTACCCGGGGTTTAATTGGGCCCCTGATTTCATTTCAGAACTTATTTCTGGAATTTGCCACTCCTTGAGGGTGAAAGTAGAGTCGAGGTAAATTTTTAGTTTCAGTATGAATTTTGTTTTTATGTTCAAAGTCGGTGTACCTGTAGGGGTTCTTGGGGTCTCCGATTTCATTGCGTTAGTTATTATGTAAATCTGCCACCTCCTGAAGATGAAAAATGATCCCTAACATATCAAAAGACTAGTCATAAAGTTATTTCACTTTTTGTTTTATATTGGCATCAGGCTGGCATTGGTGAGAAGCCGGCTAGCTGGTTAGTTGGCCAGATTCAGTTTTGATTTTAGTTATACAGGGTGTCTCATTTTAATCTATCCAGTCAAATATCTCGAAAACCAAAAGCGTGAGTGAAAAATGTTCTAGACAAAAGTTGTAGGTTCGAAGCGGGAAAAAAGATGAGTATCAGATTTTCCGTAAGTGAACTCGCCAAGGCCAGACGAAAGTCAATTTGGTTTTTTTAAATGAAACAACATATTTTTTTCGTCGGTATCTAAAAGGGTATCAAATTCTGCATCGAAAAGTACTACATACTTACCACCTAAAGTCAACTCGTGATGAGATACGAGCCCTGACTCATGAGTTTTGCATGTTAGGCAGGATTCACAGAGGCGTGCATCTGACAGATTTTTGGATTTTTTAAGTTCTTCATTTCAAAGTTTTATTGTTTCAAGATTTTTTTATTTTAAATATTTTTAAAAGGTTGTTTGTTTATTTTATTAGAAACTTTAACAAAAAAACGTTGTTCGCAAACCGTACTTGCAATATCAAATTATCGAATTATCAACGCGGGTCGCGCTATCCCGAGTGCTATACGATCCACAGTCAAACAATGTCAAATGGGAGTTCAACGGTGCATTGAAGTACGCGGAAATGTTTTCGAAAGTTTATTGAAGTGATTTATAACCGCACGCAATTTGTTATCGTACATATAGTTTACGAATAAAGTTTTTTTTTTAAGTTTTCGATAAAATAAACAACCACCCTTTTTAAAATATCTGAAATAAGAAAATTTTGATTTAATAAAATTGTTACGTCCTGCAGACCTCATTTTCCTTTCCCAGAATCTTATAGTCACTTTACGCCCTATATCCTCGCTTTATCTTCGCCGATTCAGCAGGTTCATTTCTAACTGTTGAAAATTAACCTTAAAAGCCCAGGTTGGACGGACATGGCAACAGAGCGCGCCACCAACAAAGGGCACTTTTGTAAAACGCTTCCGCTCTAGAGATATTTTTTTTTTGGGGGGGTTTTGTACTTCCGCCCAAGTCAACGCTATTCAGTTAACAGATTTTTTTCTGTGTGTTAATAAAATAAATACTCTTTTGTCATCCTTGTACCTTTACTCGAACCCGCCGATCCTGCTTTGTATTAGTGAATAAAACAACACTAACTCGCAACTAGCAGTCTTCTACATTCCTTTAACTCGCCACTTCGATCCTAATTTTCGCACGAGTCACTCATAATTATACCTCTCAAAAACTAATCCAAGTCCTTCCCCTAGACCGACTCCTATACCGTGACCATGAGGAAAGTGCGCACCTTATGCGCGTAAGTCAAGTCATTCGAATTTTATTGGCTGACAGTTACTGTCTGATTGAGCAGCCGACGCAATTCCAATCGCAACTGCCAGAAAATGTCCCTAGGAGCCCACCACTACATGTGGGCTCCGACTATTTTCTGAATCTCTCATCTTTTTTCCCGTTTTGAATCGTACAACTTTTGACTGAAACATTTGTTACTCACACAAAAATTTAAAATATTGCCGTTGCCATTTTGAATCCCTCACATTGAATTTTGCAATTCTGCTTTCAAATCTGAACTCAGCCACCCCCAAAACAGTGGTGTACCAATTTTGGTACAAAGCCATGGAGAAATATTAGAGTTATTCAAAAAGTGCATGTGGGACGGTCTACACCAACTCGGCCACTTTTTTTTTATCCTCTCGGATCTGTTCCATAATTGGTTATATAGTAGTACTGCTTAAAGGTACTCTCTGTGAATTTTTTCAGCTTTTTTAATTTACTCGTTTCGGCAATGTTTTTTTTTTACACTCTTATATTATGGAAGATTAAAGTCGAACAAAGCAAACTTGAATACAAAAAAGTTTTGTTTTCACATGCACTATTCAATGCAATATATGTTATATTTTTGACGGCATCATAAATGCTATTTTCACCGAAAGATTATGGAAATTATTTTTTTTGTTTCAATGCGCCACTTTTGATTTCGCTGTAAATTTTGCAGGATATTTGGCAGTGTATTAGCAACATATGGAAAAATTGGCATCGTGGAACTCGAAATTCTGACCGAGTAGTACAAAATTTTTAACTACGAATGGTGAACTAAGGTACATCTGAATTCCTGTTTACCATGAATTATTTAATCCTATTATTGGCAAGAATGTGATGTGAATGAATTAATGAGACCGCCCAATATATGATCCATTAACAGTTTAGGCACTTTTTTTCGCGAGTATATATGATCTATTTCCAATCACCTGGTTAAACTTAAAAATCGAACATTGAAAATGACAGAAACTCCCTCTTTCCTGATCTTAATTTGATTACGCGTCGTTTTTATTTTAAATTTGCGATAGAAGTGCGTAGCTTCACATGTCTATTACTGTATATTCAAAGGGCAAATTTACGTACCTACCCAAAAATTGCATTTCGTTTTTCGAGTATGTTGAAAATAGGGCATTCCATATGAAATGATATGTCTAAGCCCATCATCCTCAATTTTACCTACTATTAGTAATATTATTCTACACAGAATATTTTTGGTCAATTCTATGATATGAGCTTTTCAGTAACTTCAGACGGTTGAAAAGTTTTGAACTTGTGGCAACAGATAAGTTATATTTTGAAAGGTCTTTACATTTTTGTAACTACATGAAATGAAGAATGCGTGTGGCCTGATTCTTAGGTAGAATAATGGAGACAATAGTGGACTAAATTTTGACAATGCTCAGTATTTGAACATGTAAATGTTACTAGAAATGCCCCATTATGCAGTCTTCGCACATAGCATGCATTTGAATTGTATTGAATCACTTTCTGTGCAATAATGTTAAGGACAACCAGCTGACCTATTTTGAAAAAATCAATTTCTTAACGTCACGAAACATCAGAGATAACTTTTTTATGGTGCAATTCTAGAATGACTTTGGAGAAATTGGCTTTTCAAGTTATGAGTATGTTTTGTTTTTTATGCTTTATCAAATTTCAGACAATCCTAAAGTTGCGAAATAATGGTGTTACCTAAACGTGCATGGTTACAGTAACGTTACTAACTTCAACTTCACTCATTTTTAATATTCTTCTTTAATTGATGGTATTTTGCAAGTGACAAGATGGAAAAAACTTTTGCGCGAGGGGCTATTCACTCGGGCAAATTGTGAACACAATACTTCAAAAATACAGTGATACTATCAGGAAATTAAATGGTCTCAATGTTCCTTAAAATCCCGGAGAATCTATTTAGATACTTGAAACAGTTCGAAAGTATTGTAAGTCACTTGAAGTCACACGTTTAGGTTGTAGAAATCGCGTGGTTTAAGTTGAAACTCTTGCGCTAAACGCCTAATTGGTTGAATTCATCAAGATTTATTTTACATCATTTCTAGTGATTTCTACTGGAAATCGGTGGAAATTACTTCGTACGATAAAAATCAAAGTAGATGAGTCGAAATAAATATTATGAAGTTCAAGTGGATGACCCCTCGGTATCCAATAATTTCTTTTCAAATTACAGTATAATGTATTTTTAGTCAAGTTTCTGCAACATTAAAAAAATTATTTATAGTTAACTGTGAACTTGGCCAAGTGTATTGTTCAATAAAATATTAACTTATGCAAAAACTGAAATCTTGATTCCTTTGTTGTTGAGAATTTACAACTTACAGTCAATATTCCTTTAAATCGAAAACATTTGCCGCAAAACTCGCAGGTAAACGGCATTGCACCTGTGTGAATCCTGTGATGCTCTCTTAGTGTTCCTTTTTCTCTAAATGTTCGACCACAAACTGCGCACTGATGGGGTTTTGCTCCAGTGTGTACAGTTTCGTGTTTCTTCAATTGTAGAGGGGTCTTAAACCTGCATGGTAATAAAATTTTTCATTGTTAAGAAAAGGTAATAGTCAGTCTTCAACGAATATTATCAAGGCTTACGAATCACTCATGTGAAAATGTCGCGCTCGGCACTATTGTACATACAATGCTGAGCAAAAATATTCAATGCTTTTCTGTTTCATGCAAGAATAATGCCAGAAAATGTATTCCTGCATGAATGGTTAAGTGCCACGAAAATGTCTCATTGTTCATTTTCAAATATGTTTATTCATGTATTGCTAGTTACAGGTATATGCTGTGTTCGAAACTCTAAGATTTCTAATACACTGGTCATTACGTAGAATATTTTTATTTCTGAGATTCGCTCAATCATGATGTATTTCTTTGCGGTTTACCATTATTGACTGACTGTGAGATTCGTTGGGGGTTATTCTAACCCAGGTTGGGATGATGGTGGAGTATCATTTTCAGTGAGTTTAGGGGGTTTGCTAGCGTGCGGGGAAGGGGGGGCATGTTTTTCCGCGAAATTGGGCTGAAATTCTTGTATATTGTCGTTGAGTACCGAGTTCAGGTATGGGCCTGCCGAATGGCAGGCAATTATGGTTATCATTCAGTATTAGCTAGAGATCCTCCGTTGGGAATTGCAGCAGCGTTTTCCAATGCTTTTTTTTATGTCACCACTAGTTTTTTGAGGCTGTTTTCGTAGTACAGTGATAGCAAGCTTAAGATCCTATAATCGAGGAATGATAGGATGCATGCTCTAATGATGCGATAGTAGATATAAAGGTCGATGTTGTTCTGTTTTTCGATGATACTCTGAGGGCAGATGATGATGTAATTGATGATGTTGAGCCTCTTTGCTGATAGCGGGTATACTCTCATGGTTCGAGTCAGTTTTATTCCAAGGTATTTTAAGCTGTTTTTTATTGGTACGAATGTATCTTTTTTCGTTGCCAGGTCCATAAATTTAAAGTATCGTTGTTCTCGGATGTGATATTTTCTTCCAAAAGGTACCACTTGCGTTTTTCCTTCGTTGCGTTTCATTGCCCATTTATGATAGTATTCAGTGAAGTTCTATGTTGTGCGCATCGCTTTTGACCTAGCTTGGTTTGGAAAAATTCTTGTTTTGTTTACACACGTTGTCAGCGTATTGCGAGATCATGGCTACTTTTTTGGCACGTCGGATACATATAAGTTGAATACGATCGGTCTCAGGAGCGATCCCTGTGGCAGGGCGTGTAGTTAGATTCTTAAGTCGCTTATCTTGTTTAGAAATTTGTCTTGGAATTTGCGGTTAGATAAGTACAACTTAAGTATTTTATGATGCTTATATAGGTTAATATCGTTTTGTTTCAGTTTGTATGTAAGCGCTGTTTGATTAAGCTTCTGTTTTGTTTTATCAAGAAGATAGTTTCTTTTGTCACCGTTTACGTTTTGATTTGACGTTATGTTCTCACCAGCATGATTGTCACAGATTATTAGAACATCACCTATTGTTTTTGTATTCCCTACTTTTTCTTATAACAGCTCTTGTGGTAAGCCGCTTCACATAGTATACACCAGCCCCCTGACACTCACCAATAGTCGTATACTAAAAAATTGTACGCGTCTTGTCCCCGTTTTTTAGTTCCTCTACGTGGCGCTAGTAGACTTCTGACACGCTCGCTGCCTTCGCTGACCGCGCGCAAGCTCGTCAGGTAACTACTAGCGCCACTAGTGGTGGAAATTGGCGGCAGAATCGAGGGACATTTTGCGAACCACTTTTAGCAGCGCGTGTCAGGGGGCTGGTATACACACTAAACCGACCACGGGTTATTTTTGAAGACAAGACAAAAATTAATCCCGAGGTTGAGCCTCTTCAATATCGTTATTAGCCAATATCCATTTTTAGCCATCTCATATACAATGCCCATCTTTTATTGCAATTTGATGTGCAGTCTCATAGTTATAACTTTACTACGGACATTCACTAGGTATCCGTATTTATCAATTAATCGAAGCTGTATGTGATCTATGGTTCTGATGGTGATCGGAAGGTAAATGATTTGCGCTGGCAATTCACAATCTTATATCCAGGTGAAACAATTGGGAAAAATTCGTGAATAGTGTGCACTTTGCGCTCATTATGTAGGCATAGGTTGTCATGCTACATTCGACTCACAACACCTTAAGAATAGCTACAGGCATATCTGATTGGTGAGTTTTTCTAGCGGCCAATATACGTGGTGTGAATCTGGAATTTGATCTATGGAATTAACCGGTTCAAAATTTACGATGTGGCTACATTTGATTTTGCTGCACAACGTGTTATTGTTGTGCTTGATGCAGATTATAATGTTAGTATTTTTAACACGGTTAGAACGTACTTTTCAATATCCTCAATTTCGTAGCTACTGGTAGATATGGTGACTAGTTTATCTGCTATATTTTATTTTGACTGACATCAACGGAATTGAAGGTTAACAATTCTACGAAACCAAGAGCATAATTTTTACCAGCAGTAAGTTCGATCGAAGGGAAATATTGCGCCTCAAGAATCGAAGACGTTGTCAATACGTTTATGTAAAAGAATCATGTATGACTGCAAGTGTTATACTGACCTTATTAAATTACGTATCATGTTTATTAGACCTGTCCTTAGGGGGTGACATCGGTGAAAAAAAAAGTCCCGTATTTTTGGATCAATTTCTTTGAAATTTGGACCAGTTATTTACAATCCTAAAACTAGAATCTGATCCGAAATTCAGCTCAATAGATCAAGTAATTCCAAAGTTATGTATTTTTTTAAGATTTCTTCGAAACATCCCTTGCGCATTAGGTTTCATCGTAGAAGGTTGAAATTTTTTGTGGATACACTTAATACCATGGACTAAAATTTGTAGCAGAGAATTTTTGATTAGAGATTTCTAAGTCATTGAAACTATTACTTCAACTATTTGAATTTTTTTTGACGTGATAACGTCTTATAAATCGATGAACACCGGCTGCATGCACGAAAAAGTGTCACATTCCGCCTGAGCCTGAGCGTGCAAGCGAGAGCGCGGAACAAGCGATAGAGAGATACGATCGGCCCAAGTGTCGGCTTGTACACATTTCTCTCTTCTCGCATGACGTCAGAGCTAGCAATTCAAATAGTTCTGCTACTTGAACACCGCCACGCGAGCTTCTTCGAGAACTTACGTGTTTTGTTTTTATTTCTAAAATTTAATAAGATTTAATTCATTTCCTTCATAATTTTCAGTCAGATTTCATTTTGTTCACCTCAATTAACTATTTTTTTCAAAACAGTGGTATAATTTAAGTAAAAAAATATTTGAATTAACGAGTGTAAATAAATGTTAATTTACCGAAAAATTATAATCTTCAATTGACTCCTTCTTTGTATTATACAAAACAATGATAATTCAGTGATAATAATTCAATTCAATTAAGAAAAATATGCAATATTTCATCAATGTTTCTTTATGACGTTATTACGTAAAACTATCGTCCGTAAAACGAATTTACAGACAACCAATTTTTTTTTTGCTACAATTTTTAGTATATTCTAGGCTAGGAAATGAGTTATATTCACCGAAGCTAAAATTCCCTGCAACGATTTCAAGATAATATGCCTAAGAATATATCTGCCAAAGGGAAAAATGATTGAATGAAATCTAATGCGCAAGGAATTTTTTGATTACGTGAAAACATAGTTCTGAGATAAACGCAATTGAATGAATTCAGTTTCATGACCTTCTAAGAAACAAATATGAAGTATGCAAAGAATGAGATATTTACCGTAGAGATAAGACACTTTGACTTAGTTGACTTTATCATTGATATGGACCACATAAAATTAGGTCAAAAGGAAAAAAATTCATTATTCAATAATTTTTTTTTATCTTTAATTTCATTTATTTGAATCGAGTTTAAAATTCATATAAGAATGTAAGTAATATCAACGAAGGTTGAGTCCCATAGAAGCGTACGGCCTGCAGGCTATTTGAAGCAAGAAAAGTCAGGGTGCTCGGACGAGCTATCCCCCCAACAGCTAGGTGTCGCTAGTAGCGCCTTTGCTTGTGTGGCTCACGTACAGCGCTCTATAATAATGTGTACAGTGCCGATGTGTTGGCTCCAACTGGTGAGTTGGGGTGATCGTGCTAACTCTCTACTGTCGACCGACGGTAGAGCCATCTTACGGATTTACGAGTCCCGGAAAGTTTTGCTTCAAGCGGCCCATAAGCCGTACGCTTCTATGTAACTCGATCTTCGTTGGTAATATATTGATAAATCATGTGTCACTCGTCAGTGCCTATCGTTGTTTTGATTGTTCTCTTCAATTGCATTCTTCGGTGCCAGTTTGTACCCAATCGGTTTCTGCGTGTCTGTTCTGAGGTCAACCCTCTTCTTACTCCGCTTCTTCCTCCAGAATCATTCAATTTTCAATGAACTCACTTCGGAACATAAAGGCAGAGAAAAATCCAATTGTTTTATTGTGGAATAATTATTAGAGCTAGACAAATACTTCAATAACATATTGAGTAAATGAAAATGATCAACTAATATTTATCTAGCCCACACTTGAGTCTAATATACAATAATATACCTGAATTTAACTTTGGAGCTGACTGCTTACAAATCAGTCGTGTGAAGAAATCGTTAGAATTCTCCAGCACCATACGTTGTTCCTTCGGCTTCTGTTTCAGACTTCTCCGCAGCGGTTTTCTTAATTTTCACTGTTTGGCTGGCTTTCTTGCACTCCGTTGTTGCGTTCCATTCAACCTTACGCTTTCATCTGGCATCTCGTTGCTAACTCATCTTTTTTGCATTATCTGCCACCTTTTCAGACCTCACTGATATCTTTGCCTTTTGAGCATGGAGCGCTCTCATGTTGAACTCATCAACTGCGGTTGCTACTGTAGTTTTTACTGCACTCTGATTTATGACCATCCTGCCACACTGCAAAATCAGGCGACGAAGCATCCAGTTGGGCTGCGACAACGACGCACATCTGGCAGTATTTTGAGGGTACCTAGCAATCGATGGCCAGTCCAATAAGGATGTCGATGACTATTCTTACTCCATATAACGATATAAGGCATCGTTTGTGCCATGTATCGTTGTAAGATACTGCGACGTCAAATACTACTCCACTCTCCAATGCGGGATCTATTACTTCATGCGCTCTTCCAACAGTTTTTCTAGCTTTCTCGAAAACTCCCCCTTCCAACTTTCCAGTCTCTGCAATCACCTGGTCTACATGACTATTGAAGCTACTGACACTGATGCCTTTTCATACCCATTACGGTACAGAATTTTTCCATACTTGACTGCCCTAGTCCAATGCTGATCATTCCATCAAATACTCGCCTATTTATTTTGAAGGGTGGCCTTGTCGAACTGTCATTGGGACGTGGATTCGTGTAATTTCCACCGATTTCATAACCGCAGCTGTAGCATTTGACGACGAGTGAGTGCTGATTCGAGTTATTTTGAGAAGCAGATCTCTTCAAAATTTACGTCGGAGTAGTTCAAACCACAAGAAAAATTTGTCACAGTTCGTCAAATCTATCGTTCGAAAAATAGCTTGGCAAACACATTCGCGGGGAATAACAGCTAACCCATAGAAATTTTCATACCTAGATGCTTAGAGTATATATCACAATAACTGGTACGATAGTTATCCGCAATGTTACCGACCGATGATATGGCGCACAGACAGCCTGTTAACTTCGCGCTCCTTTATTTTTGAAAAAATAGTGGAAAGAATCGACAGACTTCCGCGAAAATTGGTACTCAAACGTTTTTTGGATCGCTGATCACGAATCCAGTCAGATTTTGAAAATTTTTTAAATTGGACCCATTATGACAGTCTAAAGTTCAACGTTTTTTTTTATCGGAAAAAAAACACATAAAAAAAATATTTCAGCAATGTCAAATTTTTCCCAGGTGGGGGACGGTTCGAAGAACGTTGTTCCGTAAAAAACCGAAAATTGATTTTTCGGTCATTGTTAACGAAAATTTCAAAAGCATTGATTTTTCAAGATTTTTAATCAAAATTGCATACCAAGTCCAAAAAGAACTGTAAAAATTTTTCTAAAACAGCAAAACGAAGGTAAATCTGTCCCCTTTAAAACGCCGCTTTGCAAATTCGGTTATCTTGATTTTTAACTCCGCTATCTAGCTTTTAGTGCGGCAAGAAATTCCGTCTAGTGAATTCAAGCT
Organism: Neodiprion fabricii; assembly: GCF_021155785.1. Taxonomy (NCBI): domain Eukaryota; kingdom Metazoa; phylum Arthropoda; class Insecta; order Hymenoptera; family Diprionidae; genus Neodiprion; species Neodiprion fabricii. Next base: position 15,263,504 of record NC_060243.1, read on the forward strand.
ACCGATTTTTTTTTCTAAAATACTATGTAAAAAAATTGAAAAATCGTTATTCCATGGTGTGAGAGGGCTTGAAACGTTCGTAATTTGACAAAGATAACCTTAAGATTTGATTTTTCCAAATACAAAATGGCGTAATTATTTTCAGGAGGTGAGAAAATATTGATTATTTTCGTTTCTGCTGGATTTTATGATACCGCATATTTTTTTCTTGAAACTACATTCAAAAACAAAACCGTTTTGTTCTTGATGTTTTTTTGAAATATCCATTTTTTCTATTAGAAACTTAGCCTTGAATATGAAATTTTTCGAATTGACCGAGAGCGATTCTGTCCAAACGACGGCGGCAATTGAAAAATCCCTTCAGGAGTATATTTCCAAACTCAAAACCTTGTAGAAAAAAATATATGTCTTAAATTCCCGACCCTATTGGTTTGCTTTGGCTGTTTCTTTGTAAAATGCCCCGTATATACTAGGGGGGCGAAGCCGCAATTCGCGCGCCAACCCCCATTTTTAGGTTTTGTTGGAATGGGGAGGGAAGGAAGTAAAGGGTCAAATGCTTGTATATACATATATAGGGTTATTTAACTCTATAGGTATGAGGGTATGTATTGTAACGTGGCATTTTTGATGCTCGTTACAAGGGGCTCCTTGAACCTTGGGCGGAACCAAAATTTAGGGATTTCCGAAATTGAGTCGCGAAGTCTTTGCAAAAGAGCGCCAGGACTAGAGTCACGCATCCGCAACTACGAGAGGGGACACGTTAGCGAATAGCGTAAGATATTTCATGTTTTTTATGTTTTTTTATATTTCGAGTTACACCGGCATCAGGCAGAAGTCGGCACTGAATTCGAGGAAATTGCGGAGTGGCGGACTAGCGACAATTGCGAAGGAAGGATGTCGAGGCTGCGGAGGGGAAGCCGACGAAGATCCCCGCATCGCGGGAATCTAAGGTGGACGCGATTCCCGCTGGCGGCCGGCGCGCCGCAGCCTCTTCCCCTTCGCCCCGCCAACAATTGACTAGCGAACTTGCGACGGACCGACTAGCGACGAGGGAGCACCACGCTCGCCACCAAGACTTCATGGAGCTGCGCGGAGGACAAGATTGCGATTTAGCATTAAGTTCTGCGCGGCGATGCTATTAAAGGTGCGCGTCGAGTTGCGCAATCGACGAAATCGATGACGGATCGATTACTGCGTATTCTTGTGGGTATGACGTCACGTATGGGACGGTGTATTGAGATCCGTGTTGCGGCAGGTCGTAGGTTTTTGAGACCACTCTAGTTCTGGCAGTTGTGATAAGTAGTCACGTTTTGGGGAGTTTTGCGAAGTAATGGAATCGCCCAAAAATCGCGAGGGGAATGGAAAGGGGGTTGCAAGGATGTAGAAGGTAAGCGCTGCTTCTATCCCTGCGATTGAATTTCGAGCATAATTACGAAAAGGCTTGCCGAGTAATGGATAGTCGTTATGGATTTGCGTTGTAGAAAAGTACTCGAAATGCTTTTGCCAATTTTTTTGCTTGATGACCGTAGCTTGAGTACGCGTGTTAGAGTAGAGTAAATTTTGAGTTCTTGAGAAAATTGAGTAGAGTCACGGGTTTTAATTGAGTCTCTCTCGTTTTTGAAATTCAGTATAGCCGAATTCCGCTGTACCGAGTCCAGCCGCGTTATCGGGTTTTTCAGTGTCACCTCTCGAGTAGGTCAGGAAGTGCCGAATTGGAGTGCTCGGATTAGCGAATAACGTTTTGGAGGATTTTGAGAAGGTTTGATTTCGGATGCGTTGCGATAGCGTATAGTTTAGGTTACGTTTAGTTGCGCTTGCGCTTAGTTCCGTACCCGTTTAGTTAAGATAATGTTAATTGAGTTGTGTTACCTTGAGATTGTGTTTAGTTGAATTTACATTGAGTGGTGCTTGCGCTTAGTTAAGTTGCCGTTTATTTAAGATAGTTTTTAGTCGAGTTGAGGTGATGTATAGTCGAAACTGCCGTTGCGTTGAGTAGCGGTTGAGACGAGAAGTTCGAGTATTGAGTTTTGGTTGCGTCTGAAATATAGTGGCGTTGCGGATTTGTTTAGTTGAAATAAGCTTTAGGCTAAGTTATATTGTCACGTTTACATTTAGGGCAGCTCGCGGTAGCGTCGAAGCTCTGAGTCGGGTGAGATCTCGGGTGAGATTGAGGACGCCGTCTGTTCGGTAGCCCGACGGCGCACCGTCGAGAAAGTAGTTTTAGTTTGGTTTTGAGCAATTATCACTGTGGAGAAGAAACGGCGAATTTGCAAATTGAGAATAGCGTATGGCGATTTTGTGATGGTTGCGTGACATTTTAGTTAGGGAGCCGCGAGCTCAGTAGAGAAAGAAATAGAGTAGGTTACGTGTAATTTCCTGTTTAATTTTAGAATCGCGACGAGCGACTTTTGAATTATTTTTTTTTGTTTTTGTATCACCGCTATTGTGAAATATAAGATTTTATTTTACTTCTTTTGTTAAGTAGCGTGTGTATTTCGAGTGTCTCTCTCTCTCCAAAAATTACCCCTCCCCTTTCCGCGGTACTGAGCTATCGAGCATATGCCCGAGGTATAGCGCATTAATGATTTCGAGGCGTGTTGATCACGCCAGGCGCCCAACAAAACTTCGCGATATTGTTTTAGATCCAGGGTACACCGTAGACGCCAAATTATTGTGCACGCGGTAAGTTCTCGGTCATTTTCTCCGAGTGACCGGGAAGCGGGAAAAATCCACGTCACAGTATTTAGAATGAAGGGTCGAATCTGCGTAGGTTAAGGGTATATTTCGGGTGAAGGGTTCAATCCCTGATTCTAAGATAGATGTATATTGTATATATGTAGGGTAAAGGGTTAAATCTGTAAGGGTATGAGAGCATATATATCAGGTAAAGGGTCAAATCTGTAAAGGTATGAAGGCATATGTCAGGCGTAAAGGGTTAAATCTGTGAAGGAATGGGGCCACACAAATTCGATCGAGGTTCCGGTATAAAAAAAATTAATTTGCGTGGCTTCATTTTTTTTACCCTAGAACCTCGATCCATGCCACTCTGGCGATCATTTGGCGATATTGTCACACATATTGGAAGACTCTGTAATTTTTTCAGGAAAAAAAGGGTCCTTTTTGAATAAAAAAAATAATTTCTTCCTTTTTTGGTAAAAAATCAGCGTTACCGGAACGTAAAATTTTTTTCAAAAATTCGTCTCGAAAGCTACCAAGAAACTACAACTTTTATACAGTCATTTTTTTTCAGTTACTTCAAGTTTCCGAGATATATTGATTTGAAAAATACGGCAATTTCTCAAATAATGAATTAAAAAATCTGAAAAAATTCACATAGAGTACCTTTTAGTGATACTTTGATATAACCAATTATGTGGCACATCTGAGATGGTCGAAAAACACGTGGCCGAGTTGACGGAGAATCCCTCATGTATATCATCAAGTGAATTCGAAACTTGAACTTTGAATGAGTCCGCCGTATCGAGCGTCAAGCGTTATTCAACATGCTATAAATATAGAGCAAACAAATGGTTTGTTTATAACAACGCTTGGATAAAATCGACAGTCACGGTCAAGCGGGCAAATTGACCGAACGTGTTGAGATCATCGCGCTTTTACAATGAGCAATCCTCAACGAGCCAATCCTTCACTCTCTCCGCCTTTCCGAGGCTTCTCACCCCGACATATATATATTTTCGGATGTATACTCAGTTCAAGGGTTTTACAATATACGTTACAATATATATACATATATATATAAATCCGAAAATATTGATCGTGGAGTAAAGAAAGTGTGAGAACCAAAGTTGAAGGAAATAAAAGTCCACCCATTACGATTTTTTTGATAAACTTGATAGTATAACTCTGCGAATATTGATCCTAGCGTAAAAATGATAATGACCAAGCTTGTGGGAAATTAAATTTCCAACAACTTTGGGTTCTAGCATTTTTGCTCTTAAGTTGTAAATTAACGAGGTATTTCAGAATAACGAAAAAATTGAACTATAAATCAAGATGGCGGCGAACGCGATCGCGGAATTTTCCCAGAAATCGAGATTTAGATTTCCAACCCCCCCCCCCCCAAAGCTTAAAAAAAAAATCGCTCTCCCTAATTAGGTATTTCCATTTGAATGTTTATCTCGATTGGACTATGAATCAGATGCCACGTATCATACTGCTTCTTGTGACTCTTGGCTCGACGTTTTTGTCATAGATGATACTGTCGATACTGATAAAATTGTCGCTTTTTCGAAATCCGAAGGCCCTTTTATCGCATGACCTTTTAAAATTAACATACGCGTTTGATATTCCTACTGTCTGTCCCCGCGCACCAGTTCGTAGGAATTACAAAAAATTTGTTGCGCCGATTTTCTCTTTTCTCTCAGCAACTCGTTTGTAGAGCATGATATCGCTTCTTTTGAATTGTGCTCGACGCTGGATGACATTGACAACTTGGTTGAAATTTTTTCATCTTCTATTCTCGATTCTCTAAACACGCATGCTCCTATAACATCTTTCACTGCAACAAAATCACCAGCGCTGTGGCTTACCAACGACCTCAAGGTTCGCATACGAAATCGCAACGTGCTCTACAAACAAGCGAAGCGTTCCAATAGCCAACTCGGCTACGCAGCTTATAGGCACACTCGAGACATTCTAACATCCGATATCGAATTAGCCAAAAGTAATTATCAATACACTCTCTTAGCCAATATTCTCGATCCGAAAAAAATGTGGAAAGAGCTTAACCATTTGGACCTCATTAAATCGTCCCTGTCCTCACCTCTACATTTCTTTACATCCAACGAATTAAATAATCATTACGCATTGACCTCAAACTCATCCCCTCCCTGTTTATATCATGAATGCATCGCCATTGCATCACATCCACCACATCATAAACGTGTTTTCTCATTCACTCCTATTACTGACGACGATATCCGTAAAACAATAAATGACAAGTCACCTCACACCCATGCTGCAGGACCAGACGAGATTTCTCTCTTCTGTATCAACTCAGCTTTTCCTTCCTTTTCCTCGACTCTCACTATCTTATTCAATGCATCAATTCGGCTTGGCTATTTCCCGAACAAGTGGCGTCGTGCTTTTACTAGACCACTATCTAAAATCCGCACCCCTCTCTCCCCATCCGACACGAGACCTATAGCAAATCTCTGAGTTGTCCAAGAGTTTTGAAAAAATTATTTATCTACAAGTAAAATCTTTTATTGAAGCGAACAATCTTTTAGATCCAAGACAATCTAGTTATCGGTCGAACTACGGCACGGAACCTGCTCTAATCAGAGTGGGCGATGATGTTCGAAGAGGAATCGTGAAGTCACTATTCTGATCCTGTTTGATTTCAGCAAAGCTTTTGACACAGTTTCGCACAGTTTACTCCTTGCCAAACTAGAATCATTCGGTTTTGCTACATTGACTTTATCTTGGTTTTTCCACTATCTCACCGGACGCACTCAAGCTGTCATTGACGAGAATCGCAATGTCTCTCAATGGAAATCTACCACATCCGGAGTTCCTCAGGGCTCTGTGCTTGGTCCATTAGTATTTTCTCTCTTTATAAACGACATGAGCCTTTCATTGGTACACTCAAATCATATGATTTTTGCTGACTACACTCAAATTTATTTGTCCGTTCCTTCATCGAACATTGTCCGCGGATTAGAGCTTATCGCCCAGGATGCCTCTGCTATCGCTAACTACGCCTGCCGTAATAGCCTTCAGCCTAACCTTTCAAAATCAAACGTCATGGTTCTAGGTGGTGAAGCCTACGTGAAATCAATTGATTCGAATTGTTCAGGCCCGATGATCATTAACGGCATTTCCTCACCATATGTCTCGGAAACCAGAAATCTTGGGTTGTAATGAGCTCGAATCTATCATGGAATAATCACATAACCTCAATTTCACGAAAAGTTCACTTCACATTACACAAGCTCAAATATCACAAGAATTCCTTAACTCGACAGCTGAAATGCAAGCTTGTCACGACTCTCACCTTCCCGTATATAGACTACCGCTGGCTTGTCTACATCGATCTATCCGAAGAATTAAATATTAAGTTCCAAAGATTAGTTAACTGCACAATAAGATTTATTTTCGGAGTTCGATGAGACGAACACATCAGCCCATACAGACACCGCCTAGGCTGGCTATCAGTCCGTAATCGCCGAAAATATTTTCTAGGTATTTATATATATAAAATTCGCTTCCTCCGTACCCTATCCTATATAAGTGATCTCCTAGTTGCTGAGAACCCTATACTGCGTCGTTCGATTCGTAATCCCTCTGCCTCCTCCTATTTTCACATCTCCCTTCATCGCATTGCCACTTTCACAAATTCCTTCCAGCTGTCCGGTGCTTATTTTTGGCATTCTCTTCCTCACGACATCACTACAGCCAATTCCTTGTCTTTACTCCTATCTTTTTACCAGCGAAACCCCGCCTTTGTAATATTATTTGCATATTATTTTAAGGTTCTCATCCATCCCACCTTAGCTTAAATAAACTGTATTCGGCATAGTCTAGTCATACTATCTCATTATTATAGACGATCGTTTCATATTACATTTCTACCATACAAATTTTATCTTCGACGTCTAGCAATATCCTACTATACTTATCATTGTGGTATTATTATTTATATTTGGGTACGTCCAATACTTTTCGACTGCAGCCTGCGGGCTTGGGTCAGCGATTCGGCTGCTGATTTTTTTCAAGAAATTAGGATATAAAAAAAGACAATTCTCGTAATTTGAGCTTAATTCAAAAAAATCTAGTGGCTATAGAAATTTTTGAAGTTTTAAAAAAGTCGATTTTTCACTAATTTTCAAATATTTGTATCTCAGCTTCTATATAACTTAAAGACTCGAATCAAACGGCATTCCCCTTCTCTGACGTGTATTTTTAAGAAAAAAATAGTTTTTTACTCCAAAGCAAAATCCAGTTTGATTAGGACCCTTTTCATGAGCTACTATTTTAGCAAAATTTCACATAACTTTGAAACGCTGCCAAGTCAAAAATTTTCCAAGTAGACGGCCAATCGATGGCTCAAATTGTTCGTCTAGGTATACTTTATCACTACCTACACGAATTATTATTAATTACCACGTTCCTTTTTATATACGGCCTCGCAAAACGAACTGATTTCTGAAAAATTGCTGTTTTCAGATAGCTGTAACTTTTTTCTATCAACTCGGAATCGCTTGAAATTTTCAGGGAATATACTTCATTCTTTCCCCAAACAACGCTAAAAATTTCCAGCTAGGAGTCGAAGTTGTTAACGAGCTGTGAATTTCCAAAATGTTCAAGTTTCCCACATAATATTTCACATTTCATGGCATTATCAACGACTTCTTGAATTGCGCGTGGAAAACTTACACTTGTCGATTATTAACCTAAATAAAAAAAAAACATGAAGAGCTTGCAAAATTACATACTAAAGTAATGTTATAAAAATATGGCTTACATCCCTATAATTTGTATCGCCTTAAAAAAAAACTCATTGACTGCGAGAATAGGATATTTATAGTAGTATAAAATATTTTTATTTATCATTCATATTGTAATTATTTATTGGAAATTAAATATTTGTTTCTTTGTGTCCCATGAAGTCATACTCAATACTTGTTATATGGTTGATAATGCCATGAAATACGAAATATTATTTACCACTTCCTTCAATGAACACAGTCAGTCGTATTATACATCAGTGTTTTTTAACCTGTGGGTCGGGACCCCCCGCGGGTCGCTAAGTCTTACTCGGGGGGTCGTGGTTGCAAGGCAGGTAAAAGTATAAAGTAAGGGTTGTAGGTCTTACACTACAATAAAAACACAACATTTCTAGTGAGAAGGCTGTGCCTGTTTATTTTTTAATAAATTGTCTGATCATGGTTGAATTTTTGATACGTGAATAATTAAATCATTTTATAATTGAAGCCAATCTCTTCTACTAGTTTTTATGCTAACGAGAACGTTAGTTTACATAGGTAGGAAGTGGGGAATGGCACTAATAATTTAAAGCTTTCCTTGCCATGGACATTCTTCTTTTCTCTTCATCCAGAAGATGTCAGTGTTTTGCGAATTCAATTCCATTTTAATCATGCTATCAGCAGCTAAATCTATAAAATTTTCTTTTATCTTCGTGCTCAGATCTGCAAGTTGTACTGACTTATATATCCAAAAAAGGATTTAGTATCCATCTTCACCCATTGTCAGCTTCAGAGTCCAGTTCAGGAAAGGAACTTCATAACTTCTCTTCGAAATTATACAAGCTCTGTATCATGCCAGCATAGTGAGAAGTTACTACCAAAGATTGGTCCGTTGCAATTTCTTCGAAAATCTTCTGAAAGCAAGGGAAATACCCGAACACCACTTTTTTTTAAGACACTGACCACAAGCGGATTTTACGAGGAATTCTTTAATTTTATCCTTGGTCGTTAAAATGTTTTCTGCTCTCCTGTGAAGGCTCTTATTAAAAATATTTAGGTGGTCAAAAAGATCAGCGAGAAATGTTAATTTCAATAGCCAAGCAGGGTGATAAAAATAATTCATATATTTAGATTTAGCATTTTGTGAGAACAATAACAAATCAGCTTTTAGTCCTAGAACTCATGTCAGTAACTTTACTTTGAAAAGCCACCTGACCTCTACGTGATAAAGGATATTTTGATGGAGACGACCCATGTCTTCACAAATGATTATAAACAGTCGAGTTTGCAAGGCTTTACCTTTAATAGAGTTCACAACTTTGATCACCTCTTTACGCACATCATTTTAATCAGAAGGTAAAAGGCTGCTAGAGCTCATTGATGAAGAAAGCAGTGTCCATGAAACAATGGGCATTATCGATTTTAATTTTACAACGAGCACACTTTTATTGCCGTTTATACCTTTAGCACCATCGCTACAAATGGCGATACATTTTGTACAGTCAATCTCGTAGTCGCGGCCGTTTTCTAAAAAGATGTCCTACAAATACTAGCCAGTAGTATTCGCAGAAAGTACTTTGCAAATAAAATATCTTTTATCTGCTTCAGAGTGCACAAATACCATAAATCGCGTACAATTTGAAACATCAGTAGATTCATCTAACTGCGAAACAAAATGTGGGCACTTCTTTAATTTTTCGACTAATTGTTCTGGAATGTTATCGGCCATATCGCTTATTCAGCGATCAACAGTATTATCAGAAAGTAGTATGCTTTTGAGCTTGTTTGACAGCAGCGAGTCACGCTACCTTACTCGACACCACGTGCAAACGCACGGACGCCCCGCACCTCAACTTGCGACTCGCCAATCGCAGCGCGGACGCAATCGCGCATGATCGCGCACGCACGCGTCAATCGTGCTTTCTCCCGCGGCTCTCGCTTGCTCAGTAATAAAGCTTCATACTGTTATTTACCGCTTTGTTTGAATTGACTGTGTTATGTGCTTCTCTTGTAATAAAAACAGTTACAAAACGATTATAATGATCAATAACATAATCATAACATAACAAGAGGCGCAGCTTGTGGCTGCGTGCGTACGTGCGGTGCGTAAAATAGGTATCGGCTGGTACACACACCGCGGGCGCCGCTACTGATAGCTCAAAGTTGAAAGAAATCGTATATTTTTCGCGAGTATTAGCCGGTTAGTACCTAGTATAATTATAAATACCACTCGCGATAATTTGCAACAAAAACATAATATTATTTTTAATCAACAAGAAAAACAGGTACTAATATGGGACATTTTATTCGTTCCTAGTGGTGTTAGAACGGACTCGAGGATAATGACAACTCAGGACTAACATGTGATAGAAAAAGGAAAAACAGAATGACTTTATTACACTTAATAATCAAAGAAACAAATCGTGACACGCCTTGAGCTATTCCTACACTCGACTGATCGCTTTTGCCATTTTTTCACACACACACTCTCGTTACCGAAAAATCGGGCGACGCTGGACACTCTCGCGCGCGCTCTCGCGGAGACTCTCTCACATACGCAAAACCGTCACTCGGCCGTGATTTCAGATTCCTACACTAATTTTATAACCTGAATTATAGCAGTTTGTTGCTGGTTAAAGGTTTTCAGCTTTCGTTCGAATAAATTCATTGGCTTATTAGCTTCAATGGGATATTTAGTTGAGAAGTGAGGCATAAGCCTTGATGGTTTCAAACTTTCAATTAATAATACTTGACCGTAAATGACACACTGATTTTATTATTCAAGACCTTAAAACCATGTTTCAGGTGATTGTCGTCATAAAGTCTATCTTTTTCGGTTATGATTTGCTTCAACCACTGCCACTTGTACCAAACATGGAAGGCTGCGCAGATTTTTCGAGAAACTTCTCCATTTTATGCTCGCTCGTAGCAAAGCACATTCATACTCGCTGTTCTACTTGGCCGTATTGCCAGCATTGATCCCCCTTCTCGCCTCCCGCGCCGCCACCACGGTCAAGAATATGTCATTGTCTGCAAAGTGCCCGCCACCACCTTGCACAGTACTTGATTTCTTGGTCAGTATAGGTACAGTCACAATAGAAAGAAAATTAAATACGTCGTTTTTGAAATCAGTAACATAGTTTGATTATGGGCCTAGGGGGTCGACAGATTTTTTTTTAATTGTAAAGGGAATCGCGAATTTAGAATGGTTGAAAAACACTGACCTAAGCTATCCCCAACCCTAGTTGAACATGAATTGAACCTACAACTTCGGTTGCCTATCTTGGAAGCAACAGATACCGTGATCGCATGTGTACACACGATATTTTTCGTCACACATGTGGTACAGGAAAATGATACGCGCACTTTCCAAATTCTTGTTTACCGTGTGTTCCATCTTTGTTGCCCTAGGGCGAGTAGAGCGGAAAAGTAATTATTTTTGCAGTGTGAATGCGCAAAGAACCCGGGCGCAACAGGACCACCTACTACCCCATATAAAGGAATGAAAAGAGCCCTTTTTCGAGTATGTATAAGGAAAATATAATTATTATACAATAAAACCGCGATGTTGAAATTATTTTACCTATTATTCCTTTTACAGAACATACGATTATAGGTCCGAGTCCAAACGTATGATGATCTAGCTGTATCAAGCAGCGAGCTCCACTACCTCCACCCGATCATCGTGACACTCAAAGCTGCGTGACACTATATCGTTTTGTCGTTGAATGCAGTTTATTTCTATAGACAACACAAGTTGTTTTCGGTCAAGGTTAGGTTACCAACCGTAGTAGCGTAGCGTACGAGACTGCGAAACAGGAGGATCTAAGTTCAAATTCTTCGCATATCAAGGATGAACTGAGTTGCCACTCGCAAAAATTGTCAGATGGGACACGTCGTTGAGGCACCGAATTGAAGAGCTACATTTCGGCAAGATTTACGGCAATTTTCTTTATCCTTTGTGTAAATGCAGGGGATTTTATTGAACATCTTATAACGGCTGCAGCGGTATGATTAGGATTACTAATCCATCCCTACCTCAACCCGCACAAGCTAACGCTTATGGGGACGTATGCGAAAGGGTATAGCGGTTTAGAAGTAATTGTTATTACTATTGTTATTGTTATTGTTATTGTTAAAGTAGATCTCAAGTATTGTATTTAGTAATCTAAGAAATTTTGGCAAACTTTTATTGTTCACTAACTAAAGACTGACTACTGTCATGAGTCATTGTAACAACGCAATTTTAATTCGCCGCTTGACGCGGAAGAGTTAGACATGTTAGTCCTCGTTTCTAATGTGTTCGCTACCCTGCTTTGCAGACAAAAATATTGCCGCAGTATGATTACACCGTCCAATAGAGTTCAATTATTTAGCGTATGTTCGGTTAGTCACTCGGACTACCAAGTTTCACTGTTTCTCTTCGGTACACATGCTGTTAATGATTCTGAGGGTCAATTTTGTGGACAAGTCCGTTACGTTAGCAATGCAGATTCAGCCCGTAGCGGCCGGCCGGACTTCTCCGAAAAATTTGTCGTTTCGAAATCACTGACCCCAAGTGTACGTATAATTGTAGGTAATCTACTTACTAAACCTATTGAACAAGGCATACGCGATGAGTGCGAATAGAATTGCTGTGTGTTCGGTAAAGCAAATGGTGAACAGTAAGTCTTACAAGCTTTTGTCCGCAAATGATGTAAAAAATATGCGTATTAAGTGCACGAGTTCCATTTCTTATCAGATTTTAATTAAATTTTTACCCAGGTTGAATAATTAAATAATCACATCTGCACTTTGTAGACACCTCCTTCTTTCCGCTTCACGTTGTTTCAATTTATCTCTGTTCCGCTCTCTGTATCTCTGTTGACGTTCTCTTTTTTTTTGGAGTGCATTTAGTTCATTCCCTTGATCATTTCTTTGAATGGATGATGGTTGTATTTTTTCCAAACCAGATGAACTTTGAGCAGTAATTATTTCTTCATTATGCAGTTCTATTCTATTTGTGTTTGAAGATGTAGATAGTCCGGCAATACTTTGTGAATATTGTATGCGTTCTCTTCTTTCAGCTTCACGCTGCTTCAATTTGTCTCTGTTCTGCTCCCTGTATCGTTTTTGACGTTCTTTTTTTTATTATTTACTCTAAAAAAATATATATAAGTGTTAAAGGAAGCTAAAATAAAAATCAGTATAATTTTACATTTACTGGCGTTAAAACACACCAAATATACGCGTGCTTAATGCACAGATAAATGCACACTTTAATTATAAAAATATAATTAACTTACTGATGACTTGATAGTGTGTCATCGGGTGATTTTGCTTTTTTTGCAGGAGGCTGATCACTTTCACTCTCTAAATTATTACTGTCAGACATTTTATTATCAGAATAATTTGTTTTCAAGTAAAACACAGGTTATGTGTACTGTGGTAAACAAAAACAAAACACTGTATACACTCCGGGAGTATACAATGCACAGTCGATTGCGCACGGCGACGCGTCGCCACACCGTACTACCATCATATTGCGTGGCGACGCGTCACCACGGCTTGCGTCGCCACGCCAGAAATCTGTTTTACGTGCGGCTATAGATGTTTCACATCAAAAACTCCATACACGGCAATTATTTGATAAATCTATAAATCAGACTTACGCTTTGGGACACTGTGAACACGTGTACGGTTTGTCAGCCGAGTGTGTGAGAAAGTGAGCTTCTAGATTGCCCTTCTGTATAAAACTTTTACCACATTGGTCACAGGTAAAATTTCTCACGCCGGAATGAATACGTTTGTGGGTAACTAAGTTTGGTTTTGTAGAAAATCTGAAACAAAAATGATGGTCAAGATAGTAAAAACTGAAAACTATTACCTGTAATTAAAATTTTTGAATGTGATTACAGATTTACGAAAATGCGACGCAAGTCAAAAAATATTTTAGGAAACTTTTATGAACTTATTGAGACGAACCTATAACAAAATATGTAGAAATTTCTTGCCAAGAATCGTGAGATATTTCATAACCATGTCGATTTTTTGACAGAACCTGTGTTGCTACTGTTGAAAATTGTGTAATCATAAATTTACTGCCATCAGAATAAGATTTTTACGTTCAAATGTATTTCCTTCGATTTTGGAAAACATAGGCAACATCCCTACGAAGAGAGCTCCCGTACCCAATTCTTCAAACACTAAAAGTATTAAAGTTAGCAGTACCGACGGTGCTCGTAAACCAATTGTTACAAATACCAAAAGCGTTGTAATAAACAATACTAGCAAACTATTTAGCCCAGTCGAATTAGACCAAATAAGGGGTCGACATCTGGAAAATTGCCAGTAGCAATGGCCCTAGGGGTATAAGCATAGTGAATTTGCCCTTGAAAGATATGAGCACGATACTGAGAGGATTCTTAGGTACTAATAAGATAATAAGATCCTGAAAGTTTCAGATCTCTAACCCAATTGGTTATTGAGAAAAAGCAAAATGTATGAAAATCGGAAAAAATGAATATTCTCAGGAATGCGTGAATCGATTGATTTGAATTTTTGATATGTTTTCGGGGCTGATGGTGGCCTTGAGGAAAAAAAATATAAACTATATCGGTTAATAAGAACCTCAAAAATAATAGCACTTTTGTTTTAATTTTGATTTTTCATTATGATGCGATTCTGGTACAATTACGAAACCATTTTTTTCGAATTCCTCATCCATTTTTCTACGAGTATACGAACTTTTAAGATCTTAAAAAAAGGTGCGCTTTGGCGTACAATAAAAATCATTTTTTATGCAAATATTCACTTTATTTATGTATTTTAAGCTTGAATCTTTATTTTCCTCGCTAACATATATTTTTGTAATTCATTTGAAATTGTCATTTCTAAATGAAGAATTAAATCATTAAATATGAATGAAAATAAACGAAAATATGATAAAAATTTCACACTTATAACATAAGAAACAGATTTTAGTTCGTAAATTATAAATAAATAACAACAAATGTTTGAAAGATATATCTTTAATATATGAAAAAAAAATGTTATGTCTTATTTTATCAGTCTTCATCACTATCATCTGAATGACAAACTCATTTTGATTTGTGATGGAACCTATGCTCGTCATGAGAAAAGTTCTAATAATGAATATCAGAGAAAGTCATATTCTGGTCAAAAAAAGTACCACTGTGTAAACCATTTACGATTTGCACAACTGATGGATACATAGTTGATATGTTGGGACCGTATTATGCTAACCAAAATGATGCTACTATAATGCGGGATATTATAGATAATCCTGATGGCATATGTCATTTATTGAAACCTGGCGATGCATTTGTGGTTGATCGTGGATTCCGTGATGTTGAAGAATACTTAGAAAGTAAAAATTATAAAGTATTAATGCCAGAACTTAAGGGAAAACGAAATCAGTTAACAACAGCTGAGTCCAACGCTTCAAGATATATTACTAAAATTCGTTGGCCCGTAGAAGCAACTCATGGGATGTTAAAACAAAAACACCATTTACTCGATCAAAGAATTGACAACAAAATGCTTCCCAGAATTAGAAGTTTTTTCAAAATTGCCTCATTTCTACATAATACGTACAGTAAGCGTCTTACTTCCGACTCAAAGTTTTTGGATGAAGTCGTTGAGACAATGAAATCACAAAATAATGTAGAAAAGACGTTAGCTAACCAAGTTCAATAAAATGGCTGGCAACGTAAAAAACTGCCGTTTCAAACGATTTCATCTGAAGTTCTAGAAGATTTTCCAGAAACGACTAAAAGAGATCTGCGAATTTTTTTTACCGGTTCCTACCAATTGAAGCAGGCTGTGTCGTATTTAGCAGAAATGCTTGATGAAACAGGTAATCTTACCATTCAATACGTAAAAGACCAGTCAAACATACTCAAAGCTCAAGTTCAATCCCGTCATATCAATAAGAAGGTTTATAGATGTTTTATTGAGTATAAAAAAAATGCTATTGGTCCCAAAAGTATATTGAGGCATAGTTGTGAGTGTGCAAATGGTCTTAGAACAATTAGATGTTGCTCTCACGTTGCTGCTATTGTTTATTATTTGTCACACGGAAGATATTTGACAAAGATTCTGAGGCCTGCTGAAACACTAAGCAAATTATTTGATACAGGCAATGTTTCACCTGTGATTGAAGATTATAGTGATGAAGACCGATAAAATAAGACATAACATTTTTTTTTTATATATTAAAGATATATCTTTCAAACATTTGTTGTTATTTATTTATAATTTACGAACTAAAATCTGTTTCTTATGTTATAAGTGTGAAATGTTTATCATATTTTCGTTTATTTTCATTCATATTTAATGATTTAATTCTTCATTTAGAAATGACAATTTAAAATGAATTACAAAAATATATGTTAGCGAGGAAAATAAAGATTCAAGCTTAAAATACACAAATAAAGTAAATATTGGCATAAAAAATGATTTTTATTGTACGCCATAGCGTACCTTTTTTTAAGATCTTAAAAGTTCGTATACTCGTAGAAAAATGGATGAGGAATTCGAAAAAAATGGTTTCGTAATTGTACCAGTATCGCATCATAATGAAAAATCAAAATTAAAACAAAAGTGCCATTATTTTTGAGGTTCTTATTAACCGATATAGTTTATATTTTTTTTCCTCAAAGCTACCATCAGCCCCCAAAACATATTAAAAATTCAAATCAATCGATTCACGCATTCCTGAGAATATTCATTTTTTCCGATTTCCATACATTTTGCTTTTTCTCAATAACCAATTGGATTAGAGATCTGAAACTTTCAGGATCTTATTATCTTATTAGTACCTAAGAATCCTCTCAGTATCGTGCTCATATCTTTCAAGGGCAAATTCACTATGCTTATACCCCTAGGGCTTTTCATTCGAAAATCGTTGGGGGGGGGGGTGTCAGTGGCAGTCTACATTTTAGTTTTCGGGGTCCGCACGGCGCGCACGTTGCATTTTCCGCCATCTTGAATTTAAGGGTGAATTTTTGTTTCTTGAATAACTTGTTTATTTTCAATTTTACACGAAAAATGACTATTACCAAAGTTGTTCGGAATAAAATTACCTACAATATAGGTCCATATCAATTTTTTCGTGGGATTGATATTTTTCGATTTAGACCCGAAAAGAGGAGGTGAAATTTTGTTATTCAGTTATAACCTTTATTTTCCATTTTATACGAAAAATGGTTATCAAAAAAGTTGTTTGGAATAAAAAAGACGAAGTCATCGATAGTTATGACGGAGAATCAGGCGACCCAAACGTGACCGGACCATCGGTCAAACGTTCAAAAAAGGCATAATTTGAATTTCAAAGTTTCCAAAAATGTACTGAGAAAAAATAAATTTTCATCATTTTCATTGTAAAAGTTTTACAGTCGGAGAAACGGTTTACGTACACCGCTCCTTCCCTTTACCGTAAGCATGCGTCCCCAAAAATATGAAACTTAAAAAAAAAAGTCGGTATCACAATTATAGCAAATTCAATTTTCAACAAGTTAGTTTATTATCGTTTATACGACAAAATCAATATTAATCAAGATAATAGAATATTTATGTTCACCCCCGCCTCTTTTCGGGTCTCAATCTAAAAATATCGATCCTACGAAAAAATGGATAAGGACCAAAATTGTAGGAACTTTTATTCCAAACAACTTTGTTAATAACCATTTTTCGTGTAAAATGAAAAATAAAGGTGGTAATTAAATAATAAAATTTTACCTCCTCTTTTCGGGTCTAAGTCGAAAAATATCGATCCTACGAAAAAATTGATAAGAACCAAAATTGTAGGAACTTTTATTCCGAACAATTTTAGTGATCATCATTTTTCGTGTAAAATTGAAAATAAACAAGTTATTCAAAAAACAA
This sequence comes from Neodiprion fabricii, assembly GCF_021155785.1. Lineage (NCBI taxonomy): Eukaryota > Metazoa > Arthropoda > Insecta > Hymenoptera > Diprionidae > Neodiprion > Neodiprion fabricii. The sequence goes on from NC_060243.1 coordinate 15,280,840, forward strand.
AAATTCACCCTTAAATTCAAGATGGCGGAAAATGCAACGCCGTGCGGAACCCGAAAACCAACATAAAGACTGCCAGTGACACCCCTCCCGCCCCCAACGATTTCCGTAGGAAAATTGCTACTGGCAATTTTCTAGATGTCAAATCCTAATTCGACTGGGCTAATTAGTTATAGTGTAATAGTGTGAACTGTTGAAGCAAAGACTTTGTCCTACAGTGTCTTCACGTACCGCATTAAAAATATCTTTACAGGTGCTGCGACTAACATAAAACGTAAAAGACCGATTGATGATGACATCGATGATACACAACAGTTGAAACCTAAATTGAAGAGATGAAAAAGTATACATATTCCATGCTGGCTAGGCATAAATAATTTATACCTTCTTCTTTGTTTCATAAACTTATGCTGCATTCGTCGGGATTCGGAAATGCTATCTGCCAATGTCAACTGAGTTACTTTGAATGACACAGATTCAATGTCAATCAATATTATACAATCTTTAACAAGGACAGATCGAGTGCACTATGTTACATACCGTATTATTGAGAGTATGAGCCGAGGTTTTTTGTTGTTGACAGCACCCGCTAAAATTGTCTTCATCTAATACGCGGACCCGTTTCATGTGCGAGTAACTACGAAAAACATCCTGAATACTGTGTCAGAATTGGGGGTTGTCTTATATGCATGGTCAGCTTATACTCAGAAAAATACAGTTCTTATCTATTTATAATTACTTGAATATTTTAGATGTCATGTTAGTAATGAAGCATCAGGGAGACTTCACCAAATCAGATGTTTCTACTGTTCTCTGCCCATAGTCAATTATTAACAATCAATTTTTTGCATTTTAGATTTCATTACTTATAAATTGTAACACGGCGTACTGACGTCGTTGTTACCGACCTCCAAGTCCTTCCACCTCGGGAAATATTTAACTATTGGCAGCGAAGGGCGGTCCACTCACTTGATCGAAGAAAATAAATCTTATCATGTCCTGTTTCCTTTGTCATATGCCATTCCTTATCCACCTTTCGAAGTAGCAATACAAGGAGAGTTCTACTTACAGATTCCTGTTACCGACACTTACCGACATTCTTCCAAGACTCAAACACTTCTCCGCGATGACGTCGCAGTCTGCCGTACCGACTTGAGGTCAAAAACGTGCAACCTTACCAACAATTGTATCGGTCGACGGTGAAAATCGCGCTGCTTTACCGACAATTCTTATCGATCGAAGGTCAAAATCGTGCTGCTTTACCGACAATCTTACCGACCGAAGGTCAAAGTCTCCATGTTGTGTGGGGGCGGGGAGGGGTGGACTTGTTTGCAGACCTTCATGTCGGTTACCTGTACCGCATTCTTTTTCCACGATAGGACTGCTGATATGTAACATCGACCACCTCACATTCCTTTCCGACGTTATCAAGGACGCGACATTCCAAAATTAATGGTTCTGAGAATTGTTTTTTATCCACTCGGATGTCGCTGATGTGTAACATCAACTACCTAAAATTCTCTTCTCACGTTACCATCCGCGTGATATTCTGAAATTAATGGTTCTAAGAAGTGTTTTTTACCAACTCGGATGTCGATAGATTATAATCCACATGACATTCTTTTTGGCTTGTAACTGTAATGTGAACTCTACGATGAATTTTGAACGGGTTCAGTGAAGGCTAGAGTGTAAGGTCGACCGATAGCTGCGGTAGTATACATTCAGAGCCAAGGATCTGCGGTGTTGGGTTACTATCGCTCTAGGAATGCTAGAAACAGCGCGCGCACACACAAACATACGTATAGCTGCCCTATAAAAAGGACGCTCATCACTATAAATGATCATTCAGTATTAACATGTCAAGTATGCGTGAGGAAAAAGCTAAAGATGGAAACCACGAAGTGCTTGAGATTGATCGATATTATGGAATCGGCGTACAAAATCTTGGGTAAATCATCATCATCAATATCAGCAATTCAAAAATGGATAAGATTCAGAAGTCAAAATATTCGGCCTCTCAACAAAATTTTGCGGAAGGCTTCATCAATTGGAGAAAAGACGAGAATTATCACAACGATCGGACTCTTTAAAGCGCTCGCTGAAAAATTCAAATTTCTTCAGAAAACGGGTGGGGGTACGCGGAAAGAAAGAAAAAGCGATCGAGTTCACTGGGAAGATTTGGAATCAGCTTTCGAGGGAGGAATTCGAATTGGATCCATCGTCAATTCGAAGCATAAAGATGTGGAGAGAATTCTAGAAGAAGCAAAGGTACAAGCTGTGACAAGACGAAAAAACGCTTTCAAGAAAGACAGGAGCTTGAAAGCCAACGTTATCCTGGCTTGTAAATTTGAAGTTAGAAAAGATCATCACACGGAGAAAGAGATCAAATTTTTTAATACGAGAAATGAAATCATCCTCCAGACAACGGATATTAAGGAATGGTTTATTAAAAACGCGACAGAACGTTTGTTGAAAAAGGTAAAAGTTTTCCAGGGAAAGGATTCAGGCTGGTCGTTACTTGAAATTATACATCTTGCCGTCAACATTAACAAGTATACACCACTACGACTTGGTCTGTACACCAACACCCCGTTACCTAAGCATATCAGTGATAAGAAGGCTGTGGTAAACATTAGAAACAACGACTCTTACTGTTTTCTTTCGTCGGTCTCCACAGCTCTATTCCCAGCCGACAATAACAATCCCAACGCGACCAAATCGTACCCGCATTTCAGCTCAGTGCTACGGTATGACGGTATAAAATTTCTTATGTCTCTAGAAAAAAAAACCATTTCAAAATACGAGATACTTAATGGACTTTCCATCAACGTTTACGGTATAGACTAAGGTGATCGGAAGAAAAGTGAAATAGTACCGATTCACCTAAATCAGAATGAGTTTGATAAACCTGTAATTCATCTTTTAGCGATAAAAACTGAAATCACTGACGATGACGATGATATTGATATGGAAAATTACGAAAAAAATAGAATCTTTCAGTTTACTTGTATTCGAAATGTGTCTCGAATGACAAGTTCTCAAATTTCTAACCGTAATGGTCGTACTTGGTTATGTGATAGATGTTTGACTCACTTTTAATCTGAAAGATGTTCAATAAAGCACAAAGTTTATTGCATGAGTTTGAACGAGACCAAAGATGAATTACCCACAGGGGAGGAAAAGATACTGAAATTCGAAAATTTCAAGCACGAAGAAACCGTTCCATTCTGCATTTACGCGGATCTTGAATGTTTGCTGCAACCTACTCATATTCAAGTGTCAGAAAATAGAACAATTTACCAGAACCATGTTCCGTACAGCGTAGCATATTACCTCCATTGCGCCTTCGATGATTCCATTTCAACGTTCAAAATTAACCGTGAAGAGACTTGCATCCAATGGTTTGTGAATGAGTTGAAGAAATTGGAGCATTCGTTACAACCATATTTCACAACTGTTGTACTCATAGAATCGCTCAATTGCAATCAGCTCAACAAATTAAATTTATCAACGGTGTGTCACATTTGCGAAAAACCGTTCACGCTCGAAGACGTCAAACATCGTGATCACAGTCATTTCACTGGAAAGTACCGTGGTGCTGCTCACCAAGGCTGTAATCTAAGTTATCAGAACTCACATACTATCCCGGTGATATTCCATAATCTGTCAGGTGACGATTCGCATTTTCTGATTAAAGCATTGGCGACAACTTGTAAGGGTACTATTCAGCTTCTACCCGTTGATGAAAAAAAGTATATCCGTTTACAAAATTTGTTAAAGGAACGGACCTACAGTTTAGATTTATAGATTCGTATCGTTTTATGCCCAGCAGCCTTGAAAAATTGGCAACGTATTTGAATGATAACCAAAAGATCACACGTAAATTTTGCACTAGCTCCGACAAACTTAAGTTATTAACCAGGAAAGGTGTTCTCCAGTATGAGTACATGGATGGTTGGGAGAAGCCTGAGGACGTTCAGTTACCGCCCGAGGAAAAATTTTATTCAAAATTGAACAACCAAGATATTTCGGATGAAGATTACGGGCACGCATGCAAAGTTTGGCACGCTTTCGGTATTAGAACGTTGGGAGAGTACTCAGACTTATATTTGCAAACTGACGTTTTTCTATTGGCAGACGTTTTTGAAAACTTTCGGCAGAGTTTTTGGGCAACGCACAACCTGAACCCGTTACATTATTACACCGCGTCCGGGCTGTCGTTTGACGCAATGCAACAGTGTACCGACATCGAGCTCGAGCTTTTCACCGACGTAGATATGACTACGTTTATAGAAAAAGGAATTGTATGCAGAAGCGAGTAATAGGTACATGGGAGGTGCTTTCAATCCAGAGCTAGAGGAGTCCCACATTATGTACTTCGACGTCAACAACTTGTACGGTGCTGCCATGAGTTTTGCTCTACCGTAAAATTCCTTTGAATGGATCTCGAATTTCGAGCAATTTGATGTTTTTACCATCTCGGACGAAACCG